>NW_026914751.1:0-5184 GCF_034315485.1 Pezoporus occidentalis | reverse complement strand
GAGACCCATAGACACCATAGAGACCCATAGAGACCCATAGACCCCATAGAGACCCATAGAGACCCATAGAGACCCATAGACACACATAGAGCCCCATAGGGACACATAGAGACACATAGACACACATAGAGACCCATAGACACACATAGAGACCCATAGAGACCCATAGACACACATAGAGACCCATAGAGCCCCATAGAGACCCATAGACACACATAGAGCCCCATAGAGACACATAGAGACACATAGACACACATAGAGACCCATAGAGCCCCATAGAGACCCATAGACACACATAGAGCCCCATAGAGACACATAGAGACCCATAGACACACATAGAGACCCATAGAGACACATAGAGACCCATAGAGCCCCATAGACACACATAGAGACCCATAGAGACACATAGAGACCCATAGACACACATAGAGCCCCATAGACACACATAGACACACATAGAGCCCCATAGACACACATAGAGCCCCATAGACACACACAGAGCCCCATAGACACACAGAGTAACATAGAGACCCATAGAGACCCATAGACACACATAGAGCCCCATAGAGACACATAGAGCCCTATAGACCCCTATAGAGCCACCCCCAGACCCCCTGCAGACCCCCATAGCCCCCTATAGACCCCTATAGAGCCACCCCCAGACCCCCATAGCCCCCTATAGCCCCCCATAGCCCCCCATAGCCCCCTATAGAGCCACCCCATACCCCCCCACTGCAGCACCCATGGGTGCCCGCACCCACCGCGCGTGGCCATGAGCAGGGTCCCGTCCTCGCGCCCGTAGCGCCCGAAGCAGAGCCCGGTCACCACGTCCTGGGCAGGAAGAGGGGTTGGGGGGGGCTTTTGGGGGGCTTCGGGGGGGGGGTTGGGGGGTTTGGGGTGTTTCAGGGTGTTTTGGGGTGTTTCAGGTGGTTTTGGGGTGTTTCAGGGTGTTTTGGGGTGTTTCAGGCAGTTTTGGGGTGTTTCAGGTGGTTTTGGGGCGTTTCAGGGTGGGTTTGGGGTGTTTCAGGCGGTTTTGGGGTGTTTCAGGTGGTTTTGGGGTGTTTCAGGGTGTTTTGGGGTGTTTCAGGGTGTTTTGTGGTGTTTCAGGGTGTTTTGTGGTAGTTTTGGGGTGTTTCAGGGTGTTTTGGGGTGTTTCAGGCAGTTTTGGGGTGTTTCAGGTGGTTTTGGGGCGTTTCAGGGTGGGTTTGGGGTGTTTCAGGCGGTTTTGGGGTGTTTCAGGTGGTTTTGGGGTGTTTCAGGGTGTTTTGGGGTGTTTCAGGGTGTTTTGTGGTGTTTCAGGGTGTTTTGTGGTAGTTTTGGGGTGTTTCAGGGTGTTTTGGGGTGTTTCAGGCAGTTTTGGGGTGTTTCAGGCGGTTTTGGGGTGCTTCAGGGTGGGGTTTGGGGTGTTTCAGGGTGTTTTGTGGTGTTTCAGGGTGTTTTGTGGTGTTTCAGGGTGTTTCGGGGTAGTTTTGGGGTGTTTCAGGGTGTTTTGGGGTGTTTCAGGCAGTTTTGGGGTGTTTCAGGCGGTTTTGGGGTGCTTCAGGGTGGGGTTTGGGGTGCTTCTGGGTGGTTTTGGGTGTTTCAGGTTGGTTTGGGGGTGCTTCAGGGTGTTCAGGCTGTTTTGGGGTGTTTCAGGTGGTTTTGGGGTGTTTCAGGCTGGTTTTGGGGTGTTTCAGGATGGTTTTGGGGGGTTTCAGGTTGGTTTTGGGGTGTTTCAGGGTGTTCAGGGTGGTTTTGGGGTGTTTCAGGGTGTTTCAGGTTGGTTTTGGGGTGTTTCAGGGTGCTTTGTGGTGTTTCAGGGTGTTCAGGCTGGTTTTGGGGTGTTTTAGGGTGTTCAGGTTGGTTTTGGGGTGTTTCGGGGGTGTTGGGGTGTTTCAGGTTGGTTTCGGGGGATTTCAGGGGGGTTTGGGGGTGTTTCAGGCAGTTTCAGGGTGTTCAGGATGGTTTTGGGGTGTTTCAGGGTGGGTTTGGGGTGCTTCAGGTTGGTTTTGGGGTGTTTCAGGGTGTTGAAGTTGGTTTTAGGCTTTTCAGGTTGGTTTTGGGGTGTTTCAGGGTGGTTTTGGGGCAGTTTTGGGGTGTTTCAGGCTGGTCTTGGGGTGTTTTAGGGTGTTTTGGGGCAGTTTTGGGGTGTTTCAGGGTGTTTGGGGGTGTTTCAGGCTGGTTTTGGGGTGTTTCGGGGTGTTTCAGGGTGGTTTTGGGGTGTTTCAGGGTGTTTTGGGGCAGTTTTGGGGTGTTTCAGGGTGTTTGGGGTCAGTTTTGGGGTGTTTCAGGGCAGTTTTGGAGTGTTTCAGGGCTGTTTTGGGGCAGTTTCAGGGTGTTTCGGGGCAGTTTTGGGGTGTTTCAGGGCAGTTTTGGGGTGTTTCGGGGCAGTTTTGGGGTGTTTCAGGGTGTTTGGGGTCAGTTTTGGGGTGTTTTGGGGCAGTTTTGGGGTGTTCCGGGGTGCTTCAGGGTGTTTTGGGGCAGTTTTGGGGTGTTTCAGGCTGGTTTTGGGGTGTTTCAGGGTGTTTTGGGGCAGTTTTGGGATGTTTTGGGGCAGTTTTGGGGTGTTTCAGGGCAGTTTTGGGGTGTTTCAGGCTGGTTTTGGGGTGTTTCAGGCTGGTTTGGGGCAGTTTTGGGGTGTTTCAGGGTGGTTTTGGGGTGTTCCAGGGTGTTTTGGGGCAGTTTTGGGGTGTTTCAGGCTGGTTTTGGGGTGTTTCAGGGTGTTTCGGGGCAGTTTTGGGGTGTTTCAGGCGGTTTTGGGGTGTTTCAGGGTGTTTTGGGCCAGTTTTGGGGTGTTTTGGGGCAGTTTTGGGGTGTTTCAGGGTGTTTTGGGCCAGTTTTGGGGTGTTTTGGGGCAGTTTTGGGGTGTTTCAGGCTGGTTTTGGTGTGTTTCAGGGTGTTTCGGGGTGTTTCAGGGCAGTTTTGGGGTGTTTCAGGGCAGTTTTGGGGTGTTTCAGGGTGTTTTGGGGCAGTTTTGGGGTGTTTCAGGGTGTTTTGGGGCAGTTTTGGGGTGTTTCAGGGCAGTTTTGGGGTGTTTCAGGGTGTTTTGGGGCAGTTTCAGGGTGTTTCAGGGTGTTTTGGGGCAGTTTCAGGGTGTTTCAGGGCTGTTTTGGGGCAGTTCCAGGCTGGTTTGAGGGCTGTTTCGCGGTGCCGGGGGCTCACCGGGCTCTGCAGCACCGCCACCAGGCTCCTCCCCCGGTAGAGCCGCAGCTCCCGGGTCTCCAGCGCCAGCAGCGCCAGCGCCGCCCCCCCCGGCAGCCGCCCCCCCGCCAGCGCCGCCGCCCCCCCCGGCAGCCGCAGGGTCCAAAGCCGCCGGCCCTGGGGCATGGGGGGGGGGGGGGGGGTCAGGGGGGGGTCCAAGGGGGGGGGGGGTCCAAAGGGGGGGGGAGGGTTAAAAGAGACCCAGGGAGGGTCCCAAAGGGTCTTGGGGGGGGCATGGGGGTCCCAAGGGGGGTTGGGGGGGGGTCTCAATGTGGGTTGGGGGGGTCCCAAGGGGGGCTTGGGGGGGGAGAAATTGGGGGGTGCAATTGGGCTCTGGGGGGGGGGCCCAAAGGGTCTTGGGGGGGGCATGGGGGTCCCAAAGGGGGTTGGGGGGTGGGTCTCAATGTGGGTTGTGGGGGGGTTGGGGGTCCCAAATGGTCTTGGGGGGGGAGAAATTGGGGAGGTGCAATTGGGCTCTGGGGGGGGCCCAAAGGGGCTTGGGGGGGGTTAAAGGGGGGGGTTGGGGGGTCCCAAGGGGGGTTGGGGGGGTCTCAATGTGATATGTGGGGGGTTGGGGGTCCCAAGGGGGGCTTGGGGAGGGAGAAATTGGGGGGTGCAATTGGGCTCTGGGGGGGGGGGTCCCAAAGGGTCTTGGTGGGGGGAGAAATTGGGGGGTGCAATATGGGCTCTGGGGGGGGGGTCCCAAAGGGTCTTGGTGGGGGGAGAAATTGGGGGGTGCAATTGGGCTCTGGGGGGGGGGGTCCCAAAGGGTCTTGGTGGGGGGAGAAATTGGGGGGTGCAATTGGGCTCTGGGGGGGGGCCCAAAGGGGCTTTGGGGGGGTTAAAGGGGTGGGTATGGGGGGTCCCAAGGGGGGTTGGGGGGTCTGTGGGTTGGGGGGGTCCCAAGGGGTCTTGGGGAGGGAGAAATTGGGGGGTGCAATTGGGCTCTGGGGGGGGGGTCCCAAAGGGGCTTGGGGGGGGAGAAAAATTGGGGGGTGCAATTGGGCTCTGGGGGGAGACCCAAAGGGGCTGGGGGGGGGGGGCATGGGGGTCCCAAGGGGGTCTGGGGGGTCCCAAAGGGTCTGGGGTTGGGGAGAAATTGGGGGGTGCAATTGGGCTCTCAGGGGTCCCAAAGGGGCTTGGGGGGGGTTAAAGGGGTAGGGGGGGGGGCATGGGGGTCCCAAGGGGTGTTGGGGGGGGAGAAATTGGGGGGTGCAATTGGGCTTGGGGGGGGGGTCCCAAAGGGGCTGGGGGGGGGCATGGGGGTCCCAAGGGGGGGTTGAGGGGGGTCCCAAAGGGTCTTGGTGGGGGGAGAAATTGGGGGGTGCAATTGGGCTCTGGGGGGGGGGGGTCCCAAAGGGGCTTGGGGGGGGTTAAAGGGGTCGGGGGGGGCATGTGGGTCCCAAGGGGTGGTTGGGGGGGGTCCTAAAGCGTCTTGGGGGGTGCAATTGGGCTCTGGGGGGGGGGTCCCAAAGGGGCTTGGGGGGAGGGGGTTAAAGGGGGTGGGGCATGGGGGTCCCAAGGGGGGTTGGGGGGGGAGAAATTGGGGGGTGCAATTGGGCTCTCAGGGGTCTCAAAGGGGCTGGGGGGGGGGTTAAAGGGGTGGGGGGGGGCACATGGGGGTCCCAAGGGGGGGTTGAGGGGGGTCCCAAAGGGTCTTGGGGAGGGAGAAATTGGGGGGTGCAATTGGGCTCTGGGGGGGGGGTCCCAAAGGGGCTTGGGGGGGGTTAAAGGGCTCCGGGGGGGGGGCATGGGGGTCCCAAGGGGGTCTGGGGGGGGGAGAAATTGGGGGGTGCAATTGGGCTCGGGGGGGTCCCAAAGTGGCTGGGGGGGGGGCATGGGGGTCCCAAGGGGGGGTTGGGGGGTGTCCTAAAGGGTCTTGGGGGGTGCAATTGGGCTCTGGGGGGGCCCAAAGGGTCTGGGGGGGGGCATGGGGGTCCCAAGGGGGGGTTGAGGGGGGTCCCAAATGGTCTTGGGGGGGGAGAAATGGGGGGTGCAATTGGG
>NW_026914750.1:0-4559 GCF_034315485.1 Pezoporus occidentalis | reverse complement strand
GCCTCTCCTCCCACAGCAGAAGAGCCAGGAGGGAAAGCTGGTGCTGGACCTGTTCAGCACACAATCACCTTTACATTGGTGCATCCATCGTTGCTTTCACTGCTCCCTTTCATACAGGAAAATCATTTGAATGGAATCAGATCAGAGCCTGCTCTCTGCTGCGCAGCAAAACAGTCAGCACAGAATGAACAGTGGCATCTGCTCCCACAGCAGAAGAACCAGCAGGGAAAGCTAGTGCTGGGCCTCTTCAGCACACAGGCTGCTTTGCAACGGTGTCACCATCATTGCAGTCTCTCCTCGGTTTCATACCTAAAAGTCCATTTGAATCCAAATTCTCAGCTGGTCGCTTTCAGCTGCCCAGCAGCCCAGTGAGTACAGCACGAACGTTTGGCCTCTGCTCCCACAGCAGAAGAGCCAGGAGGGAAAGCTGGTGTTGGACCTGTTCAGCACACAGTCACTTTTACATCGGTGCATCCATCGTTGCTTTCACTGCTCCCTTTCATACAGGAAAAGCATTTGAATGGAATCAGTTCAGAGCCTGCTCTCTGCTGGCAGGAACACAGTCAGCACAGAATGAACAGTGGCATCTGCTCCCACAGCAGAAGAACCAGCAGGGAAAGCTAGTGCTGGGCCTCTTCAGCACACAGGCTGCTTTGCAACGGTGTCACCATCATTGCAGTCTCTCCTCGGTTTCATACCTAAAAGTCCATTTGAATCCAAATTCTCAGCTGGTCGCTTTCAGCTGCCCAGCAGCCCAGTGAGTACAGCACGAACGTTTGGCCTCTGCTCCCACAGCAGAAGAGCCAGGATTGAAAGCTTGTGCTGGACCTGTTCAGCACACAATCACCTTTACATTGGTGCATCCATCGTTGCTTTCACTGCTCCCTTTCATACAGGAAAAGCATTTGAATGGAATCAGTTCAGAGCCTGCTCTCTGCTGCGCAGCAACACAGTCAGCGCAGAATGAACAGTGGCATCTGCTCCCACAGCAGAAGAACCAGCAGGGAAAGCTAGTGCTGGGCCTCTTCAGCACACAGGCTGCTTTGCAACGGTGTCACCATCATTGCAGTCTCTCCTCGGTTTCATACCTAAAAGTCCATTTGAATCCAAATTCTCAGCTGGTCGCTCTCAGCTGCAGGCAGCACAGTGTGTACAGCACGAACGTTTGGCCTCTGCTCCCACAGCAGAAGTGTCAGGATTGAAAGCTGGTGCTGGACCTGTTCAGCACACAATCACCTTTACATTGGTGCATCCATCGTTGCTTTCACTGCTCCCTTTCATACAGGAAAAGCATTTGAATGGAATCAGTTCAGAGCCTGCTCTCTGCTGGCAGCAACACAGTCAGCACAGAAAGAACAGTGGCATCTGCTCCCACAGCAGAAGAACCAGCAGGGAAAGCTAGTGCTGGGCCTCTTCAGCACACAGGCTGCTTTGCAACGGTGTCACCATCATTGCAGTCTCTCCTCGGTTTCATACCTAAAACTCCATTTGAATCCAAATTCTCAGCTGGTCGCTTTCAGCTGCCCAGCAGCCCAGTGAGTACAGCACGAACGTTTGGCTTCTGCTCCCACAGCAGAAGAGCCAGGATTGAAAGCTGGTGCTGGACCTGTTCAGCACACAATCACCTTTACATTGGTGCATCCATCGTTGCTTTCACTGCTCCCTTTCATACAGGAAAAGCATTTGAATGGAATCAGTTCAGAGCCTGCTCTCTGCTGCGCAGCAACACAGTCAGCACAGAATGAACAGTGGCATCTGCTCCCACAGCAGAAGAACCAGCAGGGAAAGCTAGTGCTGGGCCTCTTCAGCACACAGGCTGCTTTGCAACGGTGTCACCATCATTGCAGTCTCTCCTCGGTTTCATACCTAAAAGTCCATTTGAATCCAAATTCTCAGCTGGTCGCTCTCAGCTGCAGGCAGCACAGTGAGTACAGCACGAACGTTTGGCCTCTGCTCCCACAGCAGAAGAGCCAGGAGGGAAAGCTGGTGCTGGACCTGTTCAGCACACAATCACCTTTACATTGGTGCATCCATCGTTGCTTTCACTGCTCCCTTTCATACAGGAAAAGCATTTGAATGGAATCAGTTCAGAGCCTGCTCTCTGCTGGCAGGAACACAGTCAGCACAGAAAGTACAGTGGCATCTGCTCCCACAGCAGAAGAACCAGCAGGGAAAGCTAGTGCTGGGCCTCTTCAGCACACAGGCTGCTTTGCAACGGTGTCACCATCATTGCAGTCTCTCCTCGGTTTCATACCTAAAAGTCCATTTGAATCCAAATTCTCAGCTGGTCGCTTTCAGCTGCCCAGCAGCCCAGTGAGTACAGCACGAACGTTTGGCCTCTGCTCCCACAGCAGAAGAGCCAGGAGGGAAAGCTGGTGCTGGACCTGTTCAGCACACAATCACCTTTACATTGGTGCATCCATCGTTGCTTTCACTGCTCCCTTTCATACAGGAAAAGCATTTGAATGGAATCAGTTCAGAGCCTGCTCTCTGCTGCGCAGCAACACAGTCAGCACAGAATGAACAGTGGCATCTGCTCCCACAGCAGAAGAACCAGCAGGGAAAGCTAGTGCTGGGCCTCTTCAGCACACAGGCTGCTTTGCAACGGTGTCACCATCATTGCAGTCTCTCCTCGGTTTCATACCTAAAACTCCATTTGAATCCAAATTCTCAGCTGGTCGCTCTCAGCTGCAGGCAGCACAGTGAGTACAGCACGAACGTTTGGCCTCTGCTCCCACAGCAGATGAGCCAGGAGGGAAAGCTGGTGCTGGACCTGTTCAGCACACAATCACCTTTACATTGGTGCATCCATCGTTGCTTTCACTGCTCCCTTTCATACAGGAAAAGCATTTGAATGGAATCAGTTCAGAGCCTGCTCTCTGCTGCGCAGCAACACAGTCAGCACAGAATGAACAGTGGCATCTGCTCCCACAGCAGAAGAACCAGCAGGGAAAGCTAGTGCTGGGCCTCTTCAGCACACAGGCTGCTTTGCAACGGTGTCACCATCATTGCAGTCTCTCCTCGGTTTCATACCTAAAACTCCATTTGAATCCAAATTCTCAGCTGGTCGCTCTCAGCTGCAGGCAGCACAGTGAGTACAGCACGAACGTTTGGCCTCTGCTCCCACAGCAGAAGAGCCAGGAGGGAAAGCTGGTGCTGGACCTGTTCAGCACACAATCACCTTTACATTGGTGCATCCATCGTTGCTTTCACTGCTCCCTTTCATACAGGAAAAGCATTTGAATGGAATCAGTTCAGAGCCTGCTCTCTGCTGCGCAGCAACACAGTCAGCACAGAATGAACAGTGGCATCTGCTCCCACAGCAGAAGAACCAGCAGGGAAAGCTAGTGCTGGGCCTCTTCAGCACACAGGCTGCTTTGCAACGGTGTCACCATCATTGCAGTCTCTCCTCGGTTTCATACCTAAAAGTCCATTTGAATCCAAATTCTCAGCTGGTCGCTCTCAGCTGCAGGCAGCACAGTGAGTACAGCACAAACGTTTGGCTTCTGCTCCCACAGCTGAGGAGCCAGGAGGGAAAGCTGGTGTTGGACCTGTTCAGCACACAGTCACTTTTACATCGGTGCATCCATCGTTGCTTTCACTGCTCCCTTTCATACAGGAAAAGCATTTGAATGGAATCAGTCCAGAGCCTGCTGTCTGCTGGCAGGAACACAGTCAGCACAGAAAGAACAGTGGCATCTGCTCCCACAGCAGAAGAACCAGCAGGGAAAGCTAGTGCTGGGCCTCTTCAGCACACAGGCTGCTTTGCAACGGTGTCACCATCATTGCAGTCTCTCCTCGGTTTCATACCTAAAAGTCCATTTGAATCCAAATTCTCAGCTGGTCACTCTCAGCTGCAGGCAGCACAGTGAGTACAGCACGAACGTTTGGCCTCTGCTCCCACAGCAGAAGAGCCAGGAGGGAAAGCTGGTGCTGGACCTGTTCAGCACACAATCACCTTTACATTGGTGCATCCATCGTTGCTTTCACTGCTCACTTTCATACAGGAAAAGCATTTGAATGGAATCAGTTCAGAGCCTGCTCTCTGCTGGCAGCAACACAGTCAGCACAGAATGAACAGTGGCATCTGCTCCCACAGCAAAAGAACCAGCAGGGAAAGCTAGTGCTGGGCCTCTTCAGCACACAGGCTGCTTTGCAACGATGTCACCATCATTGCAGTCTCTCCTCGGTTTCATACCTAAAAGTCCATTTGAATCCAAATTCTCAGCTGGTCGCTTTCAGCTGCCCAGCAGCCCAGTGAGTACAGCACGAACGTTTGGCTTCTGCTCCCACAGCAGAAGAGCCAGGATTGAAAGCTTGTGCTGGACCTGTTCAGCGCACAATCACCTTTACATTGGTGCATCCATCGTTGCTTTCACTGCTCCCTTTCATACAGGAAAATCATTTGAATGGAATCAGTCCAGAGCCTGCTCTCTGCTGGCAGCAGCACAGTCAGCACAGAAAGAACAGTGGCATCTGCTCCCACAGCAGAAGAACCAATAGGGAAAGCTAGTGCTGGGCCTCTTCAGCACACAGGCTGCTTTTCAACGGTGTCACCA
>NW_026914749.1:0-6321 GCF_034315485.1 Pezoporus occidentalis | reverse complement strand
CATATTGTTGAGGCAGAGCTTTTTAGCATGCTGGCCCTAGAGAATATTAGGATTTTATTCCATCTTTCCGTGTAACTCCCCTGCCTGATTCTTAGCAGCCAATGTACAGTTTATCCAGAGGTCAGTGTCACTTTCAGATGAGTAAATTGAGGTACTACTAATGGGGACAAGGTACGTTAAGAGATCTGAACTGGGCTGAGACCAACTGCAAAGCAGCCTGCCTATGTATTCCTTCATGGAGAACCATATCAAAAATAGGTGCTGAAATGTGTGTAACAAAACCTTTGTTCTGAAGAAAGTCTGTGGCTCTGAGCACCCCAGGGGTCACTTGCCACGTGCAGTTCTGATGGCTAGGGGTACTGCTCTCAGTACTGGGGATCGCAACTGAACATCATCTCTGACTATCTGGGTCTGGATTCTGAGGTTGTGTCAAAGCTGTGGGACCTGAAGCCAATTCCCCTGTCCCTGTGCAAACCTCCAGACATCACAGCTGAGGGATACCTTCCCTTTGTCCTCCTCTCCCTCCACAGAACTCTTGGTTTCAGCTGGAGGAGACAGGGCCTGCTGTGTGTAACCATCCACCACCGCTGGGCTGGTTTAATTGTTGTCTAACCCTCTGAGGCACCCAGAATTAAGGGATGTGTCTCAGGGTGAGAGGAGGTGTGCTTCAGGCATTTAAGACTCTGCCTTCTCGAGGTGGAGTCCAGAGAATTCTTTTGCTTCCTATTGCAGCAGTAGGATTTGAAGTGGCACAAATAGAAATCAGAGAGAAGCCAACTCTTTAAACAAGATCTGGGTTATGAATCAAACACTGCTCACAACTAAGAGAGGAAATGTTTCGGGACATGGTGCTCTCAGCTCTCTAACCTTAGAGCAAGTTTGTCATAATCATACTGATGCTGATCTTCCTAAGGAATCGGATCCTGATCGCCATTGCATTGTGCTTATAAGAGCTTTCTCGTTTGCAGTAAGACATTTCTTATCTCCCAGCTCCCTGCCTTAAGAGTACAGACGCTGTTAGCGGCCCCATGTATCCTGGGTGCAAGGAGGTGTGTGCCCAGTGTGGGGCACTGTTAATAGGAGCCTAAGAGCTACAGCTGCCAGCTTTGCTCTGTCATTGGATTGTCTCCAGAGAGACATATACTAGTGGTAGAAGAGTGGTGTTGTTTTGGCTGGGGCTTTTAATTTAGGAAAGACCTTTTTTCTGGAAATGCATAAGTCTGCAGAGGGAAAATGGGAATTCCACGACCAGACATTGTGATGTGGTGTGGTCCAAGGCTCTTCTTTTCAGCTCTGCTTACAAAGGAAAGCAGGGCAGGATGTGTGTTGGGGGTCGAGCATGGACAGTCGGACAGGTCTACAGCAAGCTGTGAGAATATGAACTTATAACCCCGAGTAAGGAATGCAACAACAGGATAACAGTAACCGCAAAGCAAGATATAACGCCAAGCTAACACAAACACCTAGGCCCAATCATAAAAAGAATAGCGGCGCATGGACACCTCATGGACGAAGCGGGGCAGCCAATCAAGTAGTGCGTGATCGCGTGTAAGGGAGCTCAAAGCAGTATATTAATAGCAGCCTTGTAAGCAATAAACGGAGCTTTTTGCAAATGTACATCGCATCGGTGTCTGCTCCCCTTCACCTGGCCGCTGCATTCTGGTGACCCCGACGTGATACCAGCAGAGGAGAAGCGGACGAGAGAAGGTGAAGATCCCGGCTGCTCGAGAGAGAAGCAGGCAAATAAGTTGAGTTACGTGGCCACGGCTGACCGGTGAGTCAGGCAGACTGCGGTCTGGTTCGGGATGGGTTCCGCTGTATCAGCGATAAAAAAGGCTACGATAGAGGGACTGTTAAGCGTAGCAAAGAAGACAGGGTATTCGATACCCCGGCAGGAGCTTGTGGACTTTCTTTTTTGGTGCAGGCGAAGGGGGTTGCTAGAGTCTACAGGACAGTTATTTTCGAAGGATCAATGGCGCAAAATAGGGGAAGAATTATGGGAGAGCGTTCAGACGGGGCACAAGGGGGCAAAGAAGCTAGCACGCACTTATTGCTCCGTTAAGCTCATGATTGACCAGGCGCATGCAGATGCAGAAATTGCGGCTGCACTGCAGGATGCGTTGAGTGGGAGCATGAAAAACTCAGACTTAAAGGGCTCGGATTTAATCGAGTGGGGTTCTTCAGGGCCCTGGTCGACGGGGACCCGGAACGGCGAGTGAGCGGCGCCGGCGGCAGCGGCCGGGAAGCTCGGGCAATGCTGCTGCGGTGGCGGGACGGACCCGGGTGCTTGGATTAACCGAAAAAAAAAAAAAAAAAAAAAAAAAAAAAATCCGCCGCTGGGGTGAACCAGACACTGCTGCGTCGGGAGGCCGATCCGGAGACCGAGGTTACAGGACGACCCAGAAGAAGACGATCCGGAAAAGGCTGGCCATGAAAATGGACCGAGAGGTAGCCCTGGACTTATTACAGTGCTTTTTATAAAAGCGGGGAACTGAGCCCTGAACTTTTTACAGTGCTTTTTATAAAAGCGGGGAACTGAGCCCTGAACTTTTTACAGTGCTTTTTATAAAAGCGGGGAATTGAGCCTGAGACTCTAAAGCAGCTAGCAGGTCTAGTGGCTAGGGAAAGCTAAGAGATTTTTTTTGCAGATCCTAATACAATATTTGAGAAGAGTGAGTGGCAAAAGTTTGGTGATGAACTATTTGACTCAATGCTTAATGATTATAAAAAGGCAAACTCGGTAAACCACGGAGGGAAGTAATGAACTGTATACAAAGATACAAGGCAGAAAAGAAAACTGCCGCGGTAGCAACGGAGAAACTAGGAACAGACGTCCCCAGTCGGTTGAAACCGGGGGAAGATTACAACTCGTTTCCCCCCCCTTTCCTTTTCTCCCCCTCCATCAGAAGGTGCCGCGGAGGAGGTGTAACCCCCTGCTCCCCCACCACCCCAGTTCCGAAAGTAGGGACTGTGAAAAGGACAGAGAAAGTATATTAGAAGGTATACGCATGATAAATGTCGAGAAATCCGAAAGAAAGAGGGCGGTGCCTCGGCGCCGGATCGATTGCGGCGCCACTGTGAAGCACGCAGTAAAAAAATAGGGATCATGCGCGAGCGGGAGATTTAAAGGAGCCGCGAGCCTCTCCAACCCACTACGCCCTAGAGTGAAAAAACTTTTAACTCAGTCACGGAGGAGCCAGGTCTGCAGATGGCCACATACCGAACGAGAGACATCTGATAAGAAAGACACAGCTGCGAGCAACGGAGACCCCGAGTTCGGCGCAGGATCAGCCCCCGAGTCCCCTGAATCCGAGCCAGATTTATATCCTCTGCTTCCAGACCCTGACTCTTCGTCTCCCGGGTCGGTCTGCTCAGACTCACTGGCCCTGGAGACGCTCAGTTGTAACAATGGGTAACCAAAGATGTGATCATTACTGGGGAATTTTCTGCAATGGGCATTCCTGCATATCCTGTGTTTACTACACAGCAGGGGGCTAAAGAGTGGGAAGCTCTTGATCTCAAAATAGTTAAGGAGGCCTGGCAAACAGTGACCACGTATGTGTTAAAATCCTCTTATACTCAAGCTGTATATGTTAAGATTTTTTCTTGCAATTGACAGGGAGAGCCCATACAGTCTCTCTGTGATACTCATGTACTAGAAGTTGGTAAATATAAGTATGTCCAGGTTTCTATCAACCCTTGGAGACCTCTGTAGATACTGCTGGCCACTTCTTCCAGCACAGGCTGGCCACCTGTGTCGGAATGAGTGTGCATTTTGGTCAGTATAAAAGCCCAAGCCTCATACAATGTGGGGGAGGCAGAGCCTCTGCGGGGACGCCCGCTAAGGTTGAGCCTGCCACCTCACACTGCAGTGATGCTTCTCGGAGCTGGTTTGCTGTTAGTCTCCACAGGGTCCTTGTGCTTTGTTCTGTACGTGGGACTGTAGTGGGAGTAATGATGGCTTTTGCAGGGACTCAAAAAAAAAAAAAAAAAAAAAAAAGAGGGGGGAGAGAGAGAGTAATGATGTTACATTTAACTTTAACCTGTCTAACCTGTCTATTTCTGAAGAACTGATAACCTGGGGGAGGGGGTATATTTGTGCCCTCCTGCCTACAGGTCCATGGCGACTGTGCAAAGTTTGTGAAGCCCTGCCATGAGCTG
The DNA here is from genome assembly GCF_034315485.1 of Pezoporus occidentalis. Classification (NCBI taxonomy): domain Eukaryota; kingdom Metazoa; phylum Chordata; class Aves; order Psittaciformes; family Psittacidae; genus Pezoporus; species Pezoporus occidentalis. The sequence goes on along the minus strand of NW_026914749.1, from coordinate 2,160 downwards.
GACAGACAAATGAATAAACCTGATGCCTCAGCTACAGGAGCTGACTGTGATTACCCCAAGCAGAATGAGATAGAGGAAGAGAAAGAACAAATAACTGCAAAATATCACTTGGGGACAACTGAAAAGTAACATCCTGAATATGTGTGCTTGTAAAGTAGCTATATTAGAGGTTGTGATTTTGTGTATAAAACCACCTGTATTTACTAGCTAGTTGCTAATAAGAAACTGCACCTTGTATTGTATAGATTTGTCACTTGTAAAAGAGATGTTAGAATATGGAAATTTGCAGTAGCTGCTAGAAAATGCTAAGGGAAAAGCTAGAAAAATTTTAATACAATGGTAGTGTTATAAAGCAGGTGGTGGAACAAATTTAAGAGGGGGGGTAGAATTCCACTGGTAAGAAATTTCTTTGGCTAGTCCTTCACTGCCATCAGCATCTTCAACGTGCTGCTGCACCCTGTAATAGTTACTCTGCTAATGTAAATGTGTGTGTGCCTTGCTGTAGTAGCGACTTGTTACTGGATAAGACAAAAGGGGGAAGATGTGGAGACAGTGTTCTCACAGGAGAATGCATAATTGGTACATAAACTTTGAACAGTCCTGAAAGATACAGCAAGGCCATGAGAGGCCTGAAGAAGCTTAAGCAAGCAAGATAAGAGGCTGGAATTCACCAAGTTAATGAGAACTGTGGACTGTTGGCAAGCTTTCAAGGTTGAGTTCTCACACCTGTGTTTAACCAATTATATGTTAGTCACTAAGGGTCTTCAAAACATGTATCCAATCATAATATGCCAAATCACTGTAAGTGCTTCAGCCGGGGCCTTGGCTCAACTAAGCAGACTGGGTTGCTGAGTTGCTAAGCAGACAATTCTACATCGAAGGCAATTCCTGATTTGTTTTAATGTTGACTCTGTAAGACATGCAACACTGCAGAACCTTTTGTTGTTGGAACAGGGACAGGGATGTGAAGATTTTGATGGAATGTGTTGTATGAATCTGTCTAATCACTCAGAATCAATTCATAAAGCGATAAAAAGGTTAGATGACTTAACTATGAAATTAGCTGTTAATGATTGGGGTTTGGATACATGGCTGAGTGGCTGGGGAATTACGGGATGGATCAAAGATATTATCAAGGGTGTTTTAATGATATTTGTATTTACATTTTTATGCTTAATGATTATTCCCTGTATCTTGCAATGTATCATGCAGCGTGTACAACAAATAACTAATGTCTTATTTGAAAAAAGAGGGGGAGATGTTGGGGGTCGAGCATGGACAGTCGGACAGGTCTACAGCAAGCTGTGAGAATATGAACTTATAACCCCGAGTTAGGAATGCAACAACAGGATAACAGTAACCGCAAAGCAAGATATAACGCCAAGCTAACACAAACACCTAGGCCCAATCATAAAAAGAATAGCGGCGCATGGACACCTCATGGACGAAGCGGGGCAGCCAATCAAGTAGTGCGTGATCGCGTGTAAGGGAGCTCAAAGCAGTATATTAATAGCAGCCTTGTAAGCAATAAACGGAGCTTTTTGCAAATGTACATCGCATCGGTGTCTGCTCCCCTTCACCTGGCCGCTGCAATGTGAGAGTTGGGAGGCCTCTTCATTCTGTGTTTGGCCGCTTTTCGGTTCCTGGTTTATCCAGTGCCAACTCTTAGTTGTGGTTTGAGTTTGGTTTGGGTTTGCTTTCATGGGAATATAACAAAGGAGAAATGGAGTTAACACGCCCTTGGTGGATTTAACTGCAAATAAGCTAAGGCCTTGAGGGCCTCGGAAGTAGGGCTCTGTTAGAGCACATGGAGTTAGCTCTGAGTTTCTCTGTGTGCACTTGCTTGTAGTTTTCTGCCCTCTCTGTTGATGTTATGGTTCTCAGGAGTCAGGGTTTAGGATTTTTGTAATGGGATTGGGAAATGCTGAGGTTCTGCATTCAGCCAGGTACCTGTTTCCTGTCTTATGCTCCTGTGCAGTTAAAGCATTGCAATTAATTAATTATCTGTGTACCTCTCTGGAGGAACAGTCTTCTGGTCTACAAGACCGGATAAGTCTCTGCTTTCACCTTAGCCAAACCAGCCTTAAAAGGGCTATTTGGTCACTTGGCACTTGCTGCACCGGTGCACTCTTCCTCACTGGGCATTTGCTTGTGATGTAC
>NW_026914748.1:0-10426 GCF_034315485.1 Pezoporus occidentalis | reverse complement strand
TTGCAGCTTCTCCTCGGTTTAATGCCTAAAAGACAATTTGAATAAAAACTGGAGGTCACTCTCAGCTGCCCAGCAGCACAGTGAGTAGAGCACGAACGTTTGGCCTCTGCTCCCACATTAGAAGAGAAAAAAGGGAAAGCTGGTGCTGGGATTCTTCAGCACACAGTCAGCTTTACAACGGTGCCTCCATCATTGCTGTCTCTGCTCACTTTCATACCTGAAAGAGAGTTTGAATGAATCCTCTCGGAAGCCTGCCCTCTGCTGCCCAGCAGCACTCTGAGGAGATCATGAACGTCTGGCCTCTGGCTCCCACAGCAGAAGAGCCAGGAGAGAAAGCTGCTTCTGGCAATCTTCAGCACATAGTCAGCTTTGCAACTTTGTCACCAGCAGTGCTGTGGCTCCTCGGTTTCATAGCTAAAAGTTCATTTGAGTCGTACCTCTCCGGATGGTGTCTAAGCTGCCCAGCAGCACAGTGAGTAGAGCACAAACGTTTGGCCTCTGCTCACACAGCCGAAGAGCCAGGAGTGAAAGCTTGTGCTACTAATCTTCAGCACACAGTCAGCTTTGCAAAGGTGCCTCCATTACTGGTGTCACTGCCCACTGTCAACAGGAAAAACATCAGAATGCATTCGCTCCAGAGCCTGCTCTCGGCTGCGCAGCAGCACTCTGAGTAGAGCATGAACTTTTGGCCTCTGCTCCCACAGCAGAAGAGCCGGGAGGGAAAGCTGGGGCTGGCATTCTTCAGCACACAGTCAGCTTTGCAACGGTGCCTCCATCATTGCTTTCACTGCTCACTTTCATACCTGAAAGAGAGTTTGAATGAAACCACTCCGAAGCCTGCACTCTGCTGCCCAGCAACGCAGTGCGTAGATGCAGAAGGTTTGGCTTCTGTTCTCACAGCCGAAGAGGCAGGAGGGAACGGTGGTGCTAGTGATCTTCAGAACAGAGTCAGCTTTGCAACACTATCTCCATCCTTACTCTCAGGGCTCACTTTCATACGTGAGTTTGCATTTGAATGCTACCTCTCAGGAGCTTGCTGTCTGCTGCCCAGCAGCACACTGAGTAGAGCACGAACTTTTGGCCTCTGTTCTCACAGCCGAAGAGCCAGGAGGGAAAGCTGGGGCTGGGAATATACAGCACACAGTCAGCTTTGCAACGGAGTCACCATCTGTGCTGTCTCTCCTAGCTTTCAAACCTAAAAGTGCATTTGAATGCAAGCTCTCCAGAGCCTGCTCTCGGCTGCCCAGCAGCACAGTGAGTAGAGCATGAACTTTTGGCCTCTGCTCCCACAGCAGAAGAGCCGGGAGGGAAAGCTGGGGCTGGCATTCTTCAGCACACAGTCAGCTTTGCAACGGTGCCTCCATCATTGCTTTCACTGCTCACTTTCATACCTGAAAGAGAGTTTGAATGAAACCTCTTCGAAGCCTGCACTCTGCTGCCCAGCAACGCAGTGCGTAGATGCAGAAGGTTTGGCTTCTGTTCTCACAGCCGAAGAGGCAGGAGGGAAAGGTGGTGCTAGTGATCTTCAGAACAGAGTCAGCTTTGCAACACTATCTCCATCCTTACTCTCAGGGCTCACTTTCATACGTGAGTTTGCATTTGAATGCTACCTCTCAGGAGCTTGCTGTCTGCTGCCCAGCAGCACACTGAGTAGAGCACGAACTTTTGGCCTCTGTTCTCACAGCCGAAGAGCCAGGAGGGAAAGCTGGGGCTGGGAATATACAGCACACAGTCAGCTTTGCAACGGAGTCACCATCTGTGCTCTCTGAGCTTTCAAACCTAAAAGTGCATTTGAATGCAAGCTCTCCAGAGCCTGCTCTCGGCTGCCCAGCAGCACAGTGAGTAGAGCATGAACTTTTGGCCTCTGCTCCCACAGCAGAAGAGCCGGGAGGGAAAGCTGGGGCTGGCATTCTTCAGCACACAGTCAGCTTTGCAACGGTGCCTCCATCATTGCTTTCACTGCTCACTTTCATACCTGAAAGAGAGTTTGAATGAAACCTCTTCGAAGCCTGCACTCTGCTGCCCAGCAACGCAGTGCGTAGATGCAGAAGGTTTGGCTTCTGTTCTCACAGCCGAAGAGGCAGGAGGGAAAGGTGGTGCTAGTGATCTTCAGAACAGAGTCAGCTTTGCAACACTATCTCCATCCTTACTCTCAGGGCTCACTTTCATACGTGAGTTTGCATTTGAATGCTACCTCTCAGGAGCTTGCTGTCTGCTGCCCAGCAGCACACTGAGTAAGCACGAACTTTTGGCCTCTGTTCTCACAGCCGAAGAGCCAGGAGGGAAAGCTGGGCCTGGGAATCTTCAGCACACAGTCAGCTTTGCAACGGAGTCACCATCTGTGTTCTCTGAGCTTTCAAACCTAAAAGTGCATTTGAATGCAAGCTCTCCAGAGCCTGCTCTCGGCTGCGCAGCAGCACTCTGAGTAGAGCATGAACTTTTGGCCTCTGCTCCCACAGCAGAAGAGCCGGGAGGGAAAGCTGGGGCTGGCATTCTTCAGCACACAGTCAGCTTTGCAACGGTGCCTCCATCATTGCTTTCACTGCTCACTTTCATACCTGAAAGAGAGTTTGAATGAAACCTCTTCGAAGCCTGCACTCTGCTGCCCAGCAACGCAGTGCGTAGATGCAGAAGGTTTGGCTTCTGTTCTCACAGCCGAAGAGGCAGGAGGGAAAGGTGGTGCTAGTGATCTTCAGAACAGAGTCAGCTTTGCAACACTATCTCCATCCTTACTCTCAGGGCTCACTTTCATACGTGAGTTTGCATTTGAATGCTACCGCTCAGGAGCTTGCTGTCTGCTGCCCAGCAGCACACTGAGTAAGCACGAACTTTTGGCCTCTGTTCTCACAGCCGAAGAGCCAGGAGGGAAAGCTGGGCCTGGGAATCTTCAGCACACAGTCAGCTTTGCAACGGAGTCACCATCTGTGCTCTCTGAGCTTTCAAACCTAAAAGTGCATTTGAATGCAAGCTCTCCAGAGCCTGCTCTCGGCTGCCCAGCAGCATAGTGAGTAGAGCACCAACGTTTGGGTTCTGCTCCCACAGTAGAAGAGCCAGGAGGGAAAGATCGTGCTGGGCCTCTTCAGCACACAGTCAGCTTTACAAGGGTGTCACCATCATGCCTGTTCACTGCTCACTTTCATACGTAAAAGTCTATTTGTATTGTACCTCTCCGGGGCTTGCTCTAGGGGACCCAGGAGCACAGCGAGGAGGGCACGAACGTTTGCCCTCTGTTCCCACAGCCGAAGACGAATGAAAAAAGCTGGTGCTGGGCCTCTTCAGCACCCAGCTTTGCAACGGTGCCTCCATCATTGCAGCTTCTCCTCGGTTTAATGCCTAAAAGACAATTTGAATAAAAACTGGAGGTCACTCTCAGCTGCCCAGCAGCACAGTGAGTAGAGCACGAACGTTTGGCCTCTGCTCCCACATTAGAAGAGAAAAAAGGGAAAGCTGGTGCTGGGATTCTTCAGCACACAGTCAGCTTTACAACGGTGCCTCCATCATTGCTGTCTCTGCTCACTTTCATACCTGAAAGAGAGTTTGAATGAATCCTCTCGGAAGCCTGCCCTCTGCTGCCCAGCAGCACTCTGAGGAGATCATGAACGTCTGGCCTCTGGCTCCCACAGCAGAAGAGCCAGGAGAGAAAGCTGCTTCTGGCAATCTTCAGCACATAGTCAGCTTTGCAACTTTGTCACCAGCAGTGCTGTGGCTCCTCGGTTTCATAGCTAAAAGTTCATTTGAGTCGTACCTCTCCGGATGGTGTCTGAGCTGCCCAGCAGCACAGTGAGTAGAGCACAAACGTTTGGCCTCTGCTCACACAGCCGAAGAGCCAGGAGTGAAAGCTTGTGCTACTAATCTTCAGCACACAGTCAGCTTTGCAAAGGTGCCTCCATTACTGGTGTCACTGCCCACTGTCAACAGGAAAAACATCAGAATGCATTCGCTCCAGAGCCTGCTCTCGGCTGCGCAGCAGCACTCTGAGTAGAGCATGAACTTTTGGCCTCTGCTCCCACAGCAGAAGAGCCGGGAGGGAAAGCTGGGGGTGGCATTCTTCAGCACAAAGTCAGCTTTGCAACGGTGCCTCCATCATTGCTTTCACTGCTCACTTTCATACCTGAAAGAGAGTTTGAATGAAACCACTCCGAAGCCTGCACTCTGCTGCCCAGCAACGCAGTGCGTAGATGCAGAAGGTTTGGCTTCTGTTCTCACAGCCGAAGAGGCAGGAGGGAACGGTGGTGCTAGTGATCTTCAGAACAGAGTCAGCTTTGCAACACTATCTCCATCCTTACTCTCAGGGCTCACTTTCATACGTGAGTTTGCATTTGAATGCTACCTCTCAGGAGCTTGCTGTCTGCTGCCCAGCAGCACACTGAGTAGAGCACGAACTTTTGGCCTCTGTTCTCACAGCCGAAGAGCCAGGAGGGAAAGCTGGGGCTGGGAATATACAGCACACAGTCAGCTTTGCAACGGAGTCACCATCTGTGCTCTCTGAGCTTTCAAACCTAAAAGTGCATTTGAATGCAAGCTCTCCAGAGCCTGCTCTCGGCTGCCCAGCAGCACAGTGAGTAGAGCATGAACTTTTGGCCTCTGCTCCCACAGCAGAAGAGCCGGGAGGGAAAGCTGGGGCTGGCATTCTTCAGCACACAGTCAGCTTTGCAACGGTGCCTCCATCATTGCTTTCACTGCTCACTTTCATACCTGAAAGAGAGTTTGAATGAAACCTCTTCGAAGCCTGCACTCTGCTGCCCAGCAACGCAGTGCGTAGATGCAGAAGGTTTGGCTTCTGTTCTCACAGCCGAAGAGGCAGGAGGGAAAGGTGGTGCTAGTGATCTTCAGAACAGAGTCAGCTTTGCAACACTATCTCCATCCTTACTTTCAGGGCTCACTTTCATACGTGAGTTTGCATTTGAATGCTACCTCTCAGGAGCTTGCTGTCTGCTGCCCAGCAGCACACTGAGTAAGCACGAACTTTTGGCCTCTGTTCTCACAGCCGAAGAGCCAGGAGGGAAAGCTGGGCCTGGGAATCTTCAGCACACAGTCAGCTTTGCAACGGAGTCACCATCTGTGCTCTCTGAGCTTTCAAACCTAAAAGTGCATTTGAATGCAAGCTCTCCAGAGCCTGCTCTCGGCTGCCCAGCAGCATAGTGAGTAGAGCACCAACGTTTGGGTTCTGCTCCCACAGTAGAAGAGCCAGGAGGGAAAGATCGTGCTGGGCCTCTTCAGCACACAGTCAGCTTTACAAGGGTGTCACCATCATGCCTGTTCACTGCTCACTTTCATACGTAAAAGTCTATTTGTATTGTACCTCTCCGGGGCTTGCTCTAGGGGACCCAGGAGCACAGCGAGGAGGGCACGAACGTTTGCCCTCTGTTCCCACAGCCGAAGACGAATGAAAAAAGCTGGTGCTGGGCCTCTTCAGCACCCAGCTTTGCAACGGTGCCTCCATCATTGCAGCTTCTCCTCGGTTTAATGCCTAAAAGACAATTTGAATAAAAACTGGAGGTCACTCTCAGCTGCCCAGCAGCACAGTGAGTAGAGCACGAACGTTTGGCCTCTGCTCCCACATTAGAAGAGAAAAAAGGGAAAGCTGGTGCTGGGATTCTTCAGCACACAGTCAGCTTTACAACGGTGCCTCCATCATTGCTGTCTCTGCTCACTTTCATACCTGAAAGAGAGTTTGAATGAATCCTCTCGGAAGCCTGCCCTCTGCTGCCCAGCAGCACTCTGAGGAGATCATGAACGTCTGGCCTCTGGCTCCCACAGCAGAAGAGCCAGGAGAGAAAGCTGCTTCTGGCAATCTTCAGCACATAGTCAGCTTTGCAACTTTGTCACCAGCAGTGCTGTGGCTCCTCGGTTTCATAGCTAAAAGTTCATTTGAGTCGTACCTCTCCGGATGGTGTCTGAGCTGCCCAGCAGCACAGTGAGTAGAGCACAAACGTTTGGCCTCTGCTCACACAGCCGAAGAGCCAGGAGTGAAAGCTTGTGCTACTAATCTTCAGCACACAGTCAGCTTTGCAAAGGTGCCTCCATTACTGGTGTCACTGCCCACTGTCAACAGGAAAAACATCAGAATGCATTCGCTCCAGAGCCTGTTCTCGGCTGCGCAGCAGCACTCTGAGTAGAGCATGAACTTTTGGCCTCTGCTCCCACAGCAGAAGAGCCGGGAGGGAAAGCTGGGGGTGGCATTCTTCAGCACAAAGTCAGCTTTGCAACGGTGCCTCCATCATTGCTTTCACTGCTCACTTTCATACCTGAAAGAGAGTTTGAATGAAACCACTCCGAAGCCTGCACTCTGCTGCCCAGCAACGCAGTGCGTAGATGCAGAAGGTTTGGCTTCTGTTCTCACAGCCGAAGAGGCAGGAGGGAACGGTGGTGCTAGTGATCTTCAGAACAGAGTCAGCTTTGCAACACTATCTCCATCCTTACTCTCAGGGCTCACTTTCATACGTGAGTTTGCATTTGAATGCTACCTCTCAGGAGCTTGCTGTCTGCTGCCCAGCAGCACACTGAGTAGAGCACGAACTTTTGGCCTCTGTTCTCACAGCCGAAGAGCCAGGAGGGAAAGCTGGGGCTGGGAATATACAGCACACAGTCAGCTTTGCAACGGAGTCACCATCTGTGCTGTCTCTCCTAGCTTTCAAACCTAAAAGTGCATTTGAATGCAAGCTCTCCAGAGCCTGCTCTCGGCTGCCCAGCAGCACAGTGAGTAGAGCATGAACTTTTGGCCTCTGCTCCCACAGCAGAAGAGCCGGGAGGGAAAGCTGGGGCTGGCATTCTTCAGCACACAGTCAGCTTTGCAACGGTGCCTCCATCATTGCTTTCACTGCTCACTTTCATACCTGAAAGAGAGTTTGAATGAAACCTCTTCGAAGCCTGCACTCTGCTGCCCAGCAACGCAGTGCGTAGATGCAGAAGGTTTGGCTTCTGTTCTCACAGCCGAAGAGGCAGGAGGGAAAGGTGGTGCTAGTGATCTTCAGAACAGAGTCAGCTTTGCAACACTATCTCCATCCTTACTCTCAGGGCTCACTTTCATACGTGAGTTTGCATTTGAATGCTACCTCTCAGGAGCTTGCTGTCTGCTGCCCAGCAGCACACTGAGTAAGCACGAACTTTTGGCCTCTGTTCTCACAGCCGAAGAGCCAGGAGGGAAAGCTGGGCCTGGGAATATACAGCACACAGTCAGCTTTGCAACGGAGTCACCATCTGTGCTCTCTGAGCTTTCAAACCTAAAAGTGCATTTGAATGCAAGCTCTCCAGAGCCTGCTCTCGGCTGCCCAGCAGCACAGTGAGTAGAGCATGAACTTTTGGCCTCTGCTCCCACAGCAGAAGAGCCGGGAGGGAAAGCTGGGGCTGGCATTCTTCAGCACACAGTCAGCTTTGCAACGGTGCCTCCATCATTGCTTTCACTGCTCACTTTCATACCTGAAAGAGAGTTTGAATGAAACCTCTTCGAAGCCTGCACTCTGCTGCCCAGCAACGCAGTGCGTAGATGCAGAAGGTTTGGCTTCTGTTCTCACAGCCGAAGAGGCAGGAGGGAAAGGTGGTGCTAGTGATCTTCAGAACAGAGTCAGCTTTGCAACACTATCTCCATCCTTACTTTCAGGGCTCACTTTCATACGTGAGTTTGCATTTGAATGCTACCTCTCAGGAGCTTGCTGTCTGCTGCCCAGCAGCACACTGAGTAAGCACGAACTTTTGGCCTCTGTTCTCACAGCCGAAGAGCCAGGAGGGAAAGCTGGGCCTGGGAATCTTCAGCACACAGTCAGCTTTGCAACGGAGTCACCATCTGTGCTCTCTGAGCTTTCAAACCTAAAAGTGCATTTGAATGCAAGCTCTCCAGAGCCTGCTCTCGGCTGCCCAGCAGCATAGTGAGTACAGTAGAAGCACACAGTCAGCTTCCAGAGCCTGCTCTCGTTTGGGTTCTGCTCCCACAGTAGAAGAGCCAGGAGGGAAAGATCGTGCTGGGCCTCTTCAGCTACAAGGGTGTCACCATCATGCCTGTTCACTGCTCACTTTCATACGTAAAAGTCTATTTGTATTGTACCTCTCCGGGGCTTGCTCTAGGGGACCCAGGAGCACAGCGAGGAGGGCACGAACGTTTGCCCTCTGTTCCCACAGCCGAAGACGAATGAAAAAAGCTGGTGCTGGGCCTCTTCAGCACCCAGCTTTGCAACGGTGCCTCCATCATTGCAGCTTCTCCTCGGTTTAATGCCTAAAAGACAATTTGAATAAAAACTGGAGGTCACTCTCAGCTGCCCAGCAGCACAGTGAGTAGAGCACGAACGTTTGGCCTCTGCTCCCACATTAGAAGAGAAAAAAGGGAAAGCTGGTGCTGGGATTCTTCAGCACACAGTCAGCTTTACAACGGTGCCTCCATCATTGCTGTCTCTGCTCACTTTCATACCTGAAAGAGAGTTTGAATGAATCCTCTCGGAAGCCTGCCCTCTGCTGCCCAGCAGCACTCTGAGGAGATCATGAACGTCTGGCCTCTGGCTCCCACAGCAGAAGAGCCAGGAGAGAAAGCTGCTTCTGGCAATCTTCAGCACATAGTCAGCTTTGCAACTTTGTCACCAGCAGTGCTGTGGCTCCTCGGTTTCATAGCTAAAAGTTCATTTGAGTCGTACCTCTCCGGATGGTGTCTGAGCTGCCCAGCAGCACAGTGAGTAGAGCACAAACGTTTGGCCTCTGCTCACACAGCCGAAGAGCCAGGAGTGAAAGCTTGTGCTACTAATCTTCAGCACACAGTCAGCTTTGCAAAGGTGCCTCCATTACTGGTGTCACTGCCCACTGTCAACAGGAAAAACATCAGAATGCATTCGCTCCAGAGCCTGCTCTCGGCTGCGCAGCAGCACTCTGAGTAGAGCATGAACTTTTGGCCTCTGCTCCCACAGCAGAAGAGCCGGGAGGGAAAGCTGGGGGTGGCATTCTTCAGCACAAAGTCAGCTTTGCAACGGTGCCTCCATCATTGCTTTCACTGCTCACTTTCATACCTGAAAGAGAGTTTGAATGAAACCACTCCGAAGCCTGCACTCTGCTGCCCAGCAACGCAGTGCGTAGATGCAGAAGGTTTGGCTTCTGTTCTCACAGCCGAAGAGGCAGGAGGGAACGGTGGTGCTAGTGATCTTCAGAACAGAGTCAGCTTTGCAACACTATCTCCATCCTTACTCTCAGGGCTCACTTTCATACGTGAGTTTGCATTTGAATGCTACCTCTCAGGAGCTTGCTGTCTGCTGCCCAGCAGCACACTGAGTAGAGCACGAACTTTTGGCCTCTGTTCTCACAGCCGAAGAGCCAGGAGGGAAAGCTGGGGCTGGGAATATACAGCACACAGTCAGCTTTGCAACGGAGTCACCATCTGTGCTGTCTCTCCTAGCTTTCAAACCTAAAAGTGCATTTGAATGCAAGCTCTCCAGAGCCTGCTCTCGGCTGCCCAGCAGCACAGTGAGTAGAGCATGAACTTTTGGCCTCTGCTCCCACAGCAGAAGAGCCGGGAGGGAAAGCTGGGGCTGGCATTCTTCAGCACACAGTCAGCTTTGCAACGGTGCCTCCATCATTGCTTTCACTGCTCACTTTCATACCTGAAAGAGAGTTTGAATGAAACCTCTTCGAAGCCTGCACTCTGCTGCCCAGCAACGCAGTGCGTAGATGCAGAAGGTTTGGCTTCTGTTCTCACAGCCGAAGAGGCAGGAGGGAAAGGTGGTGCTAGTGATCTTCAGAACAGAGTCAGCTTTGCAACACTATCTCCATCCTTACTCTCAGGGCTCACTTTCATACGTGAGTTTGCATTTGAATGCTACCGCTCAGGAGCTTGCTGTCTGCTGCCCAGCAGCACACTGAGTAGAGCACGAACTTTTGGCCTCTGTTCTCACAGCCGAAGAGCCAGGAGGGAAAGCTGGGGCTGGGAATATTCAGCACACAGTCAGCTTTGCAACGGAGTCACCATCTGTGCTCTCTGAGCTTTCAAACCTAAAAGTGCATTTGAATGCAAGCTCTCCAGAGCCTGCTCTCGGCTGCCCAGCAGCACAGTGAGTAGAGCATGAACTTTTGGCCTCTGCTCCCACAGCAGAAGAGCCGGGAGGGAAAGCTGGGGCTGGCATTCTTCAGCACACAGTCAGCTTTGCAACGGTGCCTCCATCATTGCTTTCACTGCTCACTTTCATACCTGAAAGAGAGTTTGAATGAAACCTCTTCGAAGCCTGCACTCTGCTGCCCAGCAACGCAGTGCGTAGATGCAGAAGGTTTGGCTTCTGTTCTCACAGCCGAAGAGGCAGGAGGGAAAGGTGGTGCTAGTGATCTTCAGAACAGAGTCAGCTTTGCAACACTATCTCCATCCTTACTCTCAGGGCTCACTTTCATACGTGAGTTTGCATTTGAATGCTACCTCTCAGGAGCTTGCTGTCTGCTGCCCAGCAGCACACTGAGTAAGCAC
>NW_026914747.1:0-5292 GCF_034315485.1 Pezoporus occidentalis | reverse complement strand
CACTGGTACCTACAAGATTACACGAAAGTCTGGATTTGGGCTTCTTTTATAAATACGGTTTTCTTCTTCCTCTTCATATATTCAGGATACATCACTAACAGCATCAGGGCTAAGTAATATATAAAATTCTCTTTTCAGTTAAACGTGCATTTGCCTGTATGATCACTGACTCATAACCAAGAAGAATTCCAGATTCTGCCCAACTAATGGGAGGTCTAAAACACTGAAAAACCCAACATTTCCTCTGTAGGCCATAAAGAGACAATGGGGAGGGATTTGTTTTAACATTTTTTCAAGGTTTCAGAGAGCTGAGCTACAAATCAGTGCAGTGATGTACGCATTTTGCCTGACAAATAAACCCCCACTTTACTCACAAAACACATTCCTAGATTTTTGTTTTGTTTTGTGCTTTCCTTTTCACTTATAATTGAACAGTCTGGACATTAGGAGATGGTAGTGAAAACATTGTGCACAGAACCTAAACGTAGATCTCAGTTACTTGAAACTAAAAAAGCTAAAAAATCCAATCGCCCCTCATGATCTGCAAAAATACATGCAGGCAGAATTTCCATGTCCCATCACTGATTTTAATGGGAGACAATCTGCATGGAACTATCTGCAGCCACAAGACTAGGGCCTTCTGAAGGGTATTCAAGAACTTCACATGTTTTGAAGAGATGGAATGAGTAAAGAGTAAAGTTAAAGCTTTACTAGTAATAAAATATTAAACAGCATAGTTGTGATTCTTGCTGTCTGACTGCATCCTGAATTAAAATCCGATTCAAGGGGTATAGCGTTTACCTTCTTTGCCAATTTAGTAATCAGGATATGAAGCAGAACCCCCAGGAAAATAAAAACACTGATTAAGACTAATTGGGACTTGAAATTCTTCCCATATTCACTATCTCGAATAATTTCATTTCACACTCCCAAGTGCTAACTTACATCAAAGCCTGTAGAAATTTATATAAACTGTAAGCTCAGAGATGAAAATGTTGCTTTACATTTGGTGCAAGTTTATTGGGCATTTGTCATTTTACTGTTATTTTTCTCTTGTGGGAGATGCTAGGTAACAGCAAGACAGAAGAACAGAACTGGATATTACATGCAATCTACATTTGTACATCCACGTCACTGCAATGGTAAGTTTCAGAAAAAAAAACCTTTTTTTCTTTTCCTTTAAGTATTTTTGAATGCTGTCGGTACAGATTACTTTTGACCAAAATGAGGCTGAATGCCATTCTCTTGACAAGATTTTTTTCAGCATATACAGTGAACCAACTGCAGACATAAATTGTGTACAAGCTTGGGTTTTTCTTTCCCAGTGGGAGTGGCAACTGAAATCTGGACCTTTGCCACACTGGTTGTGCAATTCAGATCACAGTACTTACAGAGACGAGAGGGTCAGCGCACCAGCATACTAATGCATCTGACCACTAGGCTATTGTTAGTATTTTATAAATTAAAGCAAAATCTTAGTTTCATGTCAGAAATACCATTCCACATAATTTTATGTTTGAAGCATAATGTCCAGCCTTGCCACCTAAGTGACAGTTTTGTAAACTCACTCTTAAAGTTTTCAGCTGCTCTAACAATGGCATTGGAAAGAAGACAAACATTTCCTACATTCATGAACCCCAGCCTGAATAAATCATTGTTGCACCCCAGCCACACTGAATAAATCAATAACAACAAATGTTGCACTTATATGATGTCTATATTCAATTTTATTTGCAGTTTAAACATCAAACATGACTTTTTTTAATCAGTTCTCTTCTCTCCCTCCCCCTGCTCTCGGAGCAGTTACACACTGACATATTCACTAACAATTTGAACAATAACAACAAATATATCACAATTGGAATATAGCACATTATTTCCCAGTGATCACAAAGTCCTTGGCCAAACCTAAAAATTAACAAAGTCCACACTACCAGCTACCAAGGAGGGGAAAAATTAAAACCCAGGACATTTTTATTCCATACCATTCACGTCATGTTCCCACATTTTCAATATACCAGGTGCACTCTTAACTTAGTGCATAGACCAGTCCCTATAAAGCTGCTGCGTCCATCTGGTCCATGTCAGGCTCCATCTCTTGTAACAGTCTTCCAGAGCAGGAGAGACTGTGTGCAGTGTTCACACTCGTGAATAACCTGGGCAATAGTGTCCATTGCTAAGTCCACCCCTCGAGCATGAGTCCATCTCTGTGTTGCATCTCTGCTCTGATGGCCTGAAGTGCCATGGGCCCACCAGGCTCAAAATAATTCACTGTCCCCTTCAGCAGTTTCTGCAGCTTGTGGACTCCATACAGCTGCCTTCCATCTCCGACGCTTCCAAAGCACTGGAGGGGCCCAGTGGACTAGATACTTGCCCATACTGTCCCACACACCCTGCCACTCATCACTGTCCAGCGTTGGAGAAAACCTTTTGGTGCCCCTATATCCTTGTCTAACCCCAGACAAGACCCAAACCTGACTCTGCTTAACTTCTGAGATCAGACAAAATGGTTGTGGGTAGAACACAGTCTGTATGTGTGCCAACATGCTGATCCCCATCACAATCAGCAGGCAGGTCCCAAGGATACCCAAAGGCCATTCAAAACCTTCAGAACTCTCAGTTGATGCTGCTGTACTTGTCACTGGGGCTGGTGTAGCTGCTGTACTTGTCACTGGGGCTGGTGCAGCTGCTGTGCTTGCCGGCTCTCCCACCGCCAGCTTCTCTTTTCCTGAGTCCAGTTCTTCCTCCT
The DNA here is from genome assembly GCF_034315485.1 of Pezoporus occidentalis. Classification (NCBI taxonomy): domain Eukaryota; kingdom Metazoa; phylum Chordata; class Aves; order Psittaciformes; family Psittacidae; genus Pezoporus; species Pezoporus occidentalis. The sequence goes on along the minus strand of NW_026914747.1, from coordinate 2,543 downwards.
CTGCCTTGCTGGGAAATGCTGCGTGGTCTCCTGCATCCTCCTGGGGCTCGGCGGGCGGCTGCCGGGAAATGCTCTCGGCCGTTGCGGGGCTCGGCTCGGCCGCGGGGCTCGGCTCCTCCGCCGCCTTCTCCCGCTGCTCGGCAGCCGCCTCCTTCCTCTCCTCGACCGCCCCGACCTCCTCCACCGGCAGCCGTCCCCTCGCGGCCTTTTTTGGTCCCCGGGGCCGCTCTCCCGGGCCGGTTCGGCTGCCGCCGGCTCCCGGGGCCGCTGCCCCTCGGCTCCCCGCAGCCTCACGAAGATGGAGAGTAGGGTGAGGGCCAGGCCGGTGAAGAGCAGCCGGACGGCCAGGTACAAGTCCACGGCCACGTCCGTCCCGCCCTGCTGCTGGAGCCCGCCCGTATTACAAGCCATTGCCATAAAGCACAGTGAGACAAGAACCTTAGCCCAAGCCCCATACTTGATAAACACTATCACAGCAAATACCGGCTCTACGTAAGTTACAACATTCTGAAGCTGTGAGATCAACAAGAACAACTCTGAGAGCCAATAAATCGTCATTGTGATGAGTGGCTATTAATCCGGTCAGATCTGTCGTTATCTCAACCCTTCGTGCCCCACGTTGGGCGCCAAAAAAAAACTGTCGTGGTTTAAACCCAGTCAGGTAATTCGTTCGCTCACTTCCCCCCCTTTCTTGCCCTCCCCCTGCTCTCGGAGGGACGGAGAGGAGAATCGAAAACAGTGCAACTCCCACGGGTTGAGATAAGAACAGTTTAGTAACTAAGGTATAACACAAATCACTACTGCTACCACCAATGATAATAATGATATAGGAAATAACAAGGGAAGAGAATACATCATCTCACCACCAGCCGACCGATAACTCGCCCCCCCGGCCCGACCAAGCTCTGACCGATACCTCCTCCAACCCTGCAGTCCCCCAGCCCTTCCGGCTAACTCCCAGTTGCATCCTGGGCATGACGTGCTGTGGTATGGAATACCTCTTTGGTCAGTTTGGGTCAGGTGTCCTGTCTCTGCTTCCTCCCGGCTTCCCCTCCTCCCTGGCAGAGCATGAGGCTCACAAAGTCCTTGGCCAAACCTAAACATCACTATCAGCTCTGTTCCCAAGCTGAAAGTCAAAACACTGCACTGCACCAGCTACCAAGGAGGGGAAAAATGACTGCTACTGCTGAACCCAGGACAACAAGGTATTCTCATTTGGAGAAACTGCTGTGATGGCCTCTAGAATTTCAGAGAGACAAGAATAATTTTTAAAAGATAAGTTACTAGTTTTGGAAATAATTTCTCTTTTTGCATGTGCATCAGGAGCAGGAATAACTTTTTCAGCTTTAAGTACTGACAGGGATATCAAATAAGCTCTGTTGGCTTTCCCTTCTGCCTAGCTTGTAAAGTACACTTAATTATAACCAAAGGGTACTTTGCTCTGTCAACAAGTTGTGAAGTCACTTGCTCAACCTTTTTCCTCTCATTCCCTCTGCTATTCCTTTTTTTCTGGTCCTGATTAATTTTTTGCATTTCCTGATTTTTATCTTGGGAAAACAAAAGGCAGCTGCACTAAGTGACATGAACCAGCAAAGTGACTCTGCTAGTTAGTGATTTGCAGGTTCTAAACAGTGAGTTGTGTGAAATGAAAAGGGGAGTGTCATGTTGCAAAAACTCTTTTCTCTCCCTTGTCTACAGCTGTATTTCTAATCGGCAGAAGATACATCTTGCTTGGAGTCAACCCCCTTTCTCTCTGCGCATTCTTAACCTTCTATCTTACGCATGGATCACTGGTTAGCTTAGAAATACAGAGACACAAAAGGGAGAGCTGACATGTGAGGTTTGATGGCAATAATGGCTGTTTATAAGCCTAATCCATCACATTTAGCGGACACCTCCATTTTTGTCTCCCTGAAAAGGTATAAATAATAAAATGGTATAGCTTCAGCTCAGAGGTGCCTTGGTAAATATTTTAACTATTTACAAGACCACATCAATAACAAAAGAAGCATCTGTACGAGCCATACAGAGGCCTCTGAATCATTAGAATAGTACCCAGATGGTTTTTACAATTCATCAACAATAAAACGTCATCATGACAGAGCTTTTGTGACATCATTGATATTTTTATATGGCACTGTTCACTACTCCAAACTCATTCTTTTCCCCAAGAACATCTTAGTGAATATTCCTTTTTTCCCCAAGAGGAAAAGAAAAAAACCAAACCAGAAAACAAAACCCAAAGAAAGCCAAAAGAAAAACTTATACTAAGGATCTGCACATAAGGTAGGTCCAGCTGCAGTCATTCTCTCCAAATAATCAAGGATCCAGATCACTAACACATCTCTGAGACACATATTAGTTGGAGTACATCAAGGTTAGCTCTGTGTCAAATCCCTTGACACACGCAGGCTACTTGGGCAGTAGCTGTTGATAGTTTTTGTTTGATTTTAACTTTGTTTCTATCACTATCACATCCAGCAGGTCATACACAGTGACAAAACAGGAAAGAAAATTCAGTTGTCACAAAATGAATCTGATGG
>NW_026914746.1:0-5680 GCF_034315485.1 Pezoporus occidentalis | reverse complement strand
GCTTTGCAACACTGTCTCCATCCTTACTCTCAGGGCTCACTTTCATACGTGAGTTTGCATTTGAATGCTACCTCTCAGGAGCTTGCTGTCTGCTGCCCAGCAGCACACTGAGTAGAGCATGAACTTTTGGCCTCTGTTCTCACAGCCGAAGAGCCAGGAGGGAAAGCTGGGGCTGGGAATCTTCAGCACACAGTCAGCTTTGCAACGGAGTCACCATCTGTGCTGTCTCTCCTAGCTTTCAAACCTAAAAGTGCATTTGAATGCAAGCTCTCCAGAGCCTGCTCTCGGCTGCCCAGCAGCATAGTGAGTAGAGCACCAACGTTTGGGTTCTGCTCCCACAGTAGAAGAGCCAGGAGGGAAAGCTGGCACTCGGATTCTTCAGCACACAGTCAGCTTTACAACAGTGCCTCCATCATTGCTGTCACTGCTCACTTTCATACCTGAGAGTTTCAATGAAACCTCTCGGAAGCCTGCACTTTGCTGCCCAGCAGCACTCTGAGTAGAGCATGAACTTTTGGCCTCTGCTCCCACAGCAGAAGAGCCAGGATGAAAAGCTGGTGCTGGCATTCTTCAGCACAAAGTCAGCTTTGCAACGGTGCCTCCATCATTGCTTTCACTGCTCACTTTCATACCTGAAAGAGAGTTTGAATGAAACCTCTTCGAAGCCTGCACTCTGCTGCCCAGCAACGCAGTGCGTAGATGCAGAAGGTTTGGCTTCTGTTCTCACAGCCGAAGAGGCAGGAGGGAAAGGTGGTGCTAGTGATCTTCAGAACAGAGTCAGCTTTGCAACACTATCTCCATCCTTACTCTCAGGGCTCACTTTCATACGTGAGTTTGCATTTGAATGCTACCTCTCAGGAGCTTGCTGTCTGCTGCCCAGCAGCACACTGAGTAGAGCACGAACTTTTGGCCTCTGTTCTCACAACCGAAGAGCCAGGAGGGAAAGCTGGGGCTGGGAATCTTCAGCACACAGTCAGCTTTGCAACGGAGTCACCATCTGTGCTGTCTCTCCTAGCTTTCAAACCTAAAAGTGCATTTGAATGCAAGCTCTCCAGAGCCTGCTCTCGGCTGCCCAGCAGCATAGTGAGTAGAGCACCAACGTTTGGGTTCTGCTCCCACAGTAGAAGAGCCAGGAGGGAAAGATCGTGCTGGGCCTCTTCAGCACACAGTCAGCTTTACAAGGGTGTCACCATCATGCCTGTTCACTGCTCACTTTCATACGTAAAAGTCTATTTGTATTGTACCTCTCCGGGGCTTGCTCTAGGGGACCCAGGAGCACAGCGGGGAGGGCACGAACGTTTGCCCTCTGTTCCCACAGCCGAAGACGAATGAAAAAAGCTGGTGCTGGGCCTCTTCAGCACCCAGCTTTGCAACGGTGCCTCCATCATTGCAGTTTCTCCTCGGTTTAATGCCTAAAAGACAATTTGAATAAAAACTGGAGGTCACTCTCAGCTGCCCAGCAGCACAGTGAGTAGAGCACGAACGTTTGGCCTCTGCTCCCACATTAGAAGAGAAAAAAGGGAAAGCTGGTGCTGGGATTCTTCAGCACACAGTCAGCTTTACAACGGTGCCTCCATCATTGCTGTCTCTGCTCACTTTCATACCTGAAAGAGAGTTTGAATGAATCCTCTCGGAAGCCTGCCCTCTGCTGCCCAGCAGCACTCTGAGGAGATCATGAACGTCTGGCCTCTGGCTCCCACAGCAGAAGAGCCAGGAGAGAAAGCTGCTTCTGGCAATCTTCAGCACATAGTCAGCTTTGCAACTTTGTCACCAGCAGTGCTGTGGCTCCTCGGTTTCATAGCTAAAAGTTCATTTGAGTCGTACCTCTCCGGATGGTGTCTAAGCTGCCCAGCAGCACAGTGAGTAGAGCCCAAACGTTTGGCCTCTGCTCACACAGCCGAAGAGCCAGGAGTGAAAGCTTGTGCTACTAATCTTCAGCACACAGTCAGCTTTGCAAAGGTGCCTCCATTACTGGTGTCACTGCCCACTGTCAACAGGAAAAACATCAGAATGCATTCGCTCCAGAGCCTGCTCTCGGCTGTGCAGCAGCACTCTGAGTAGAGCATGAACTTTTGGCCTCTGCTCCCACAGCAGAAGAGCCGGGAGGGAAAGCTGGGGGTGGCATTCTTCAGCACAAAGTCAGCTTTGCAACGGTGCCTCCATCATTGCTTTCACTGCTCACTTTCATACCTGAAAGAGAGTTTGAATGAAACCACTCCGAAGCCTGCACTCTGCTGCCCAGCAACGCAGTGCGTAGATGCAGAAGGTTTGGCTTCTGTTCTCACAGCCGAAGAGGCAGGAGGGAACGGTGGTGCTAGTGATCTTCAGAACAGAGTCAGCTTTGCAACACTGTCTCCATCCTTACTCTCAGGGCTCACTTTCATACGTGAGTTTGCATTTGAATGCTACCTCTCAGGAGCTTGCTGTCTGCTGCCCAGCAGCACACTGAGTAGAGCATGAACTTTTGGCCTCTCTTCTCACAGCCGAAGAGCCAGGAGGGAAAGCTGGGGCTGGGAATCTTCAGCACACAGTCAGCTTTGCAACGGAGTCACCATCTGTGCTGTCTCTCCTAGCTTTCAAACCTAAAAGTGCATTTGAATGCAAGCTCTCCAGAGCCTGCTCTCGGCTGCCCAGCAGCATAGTGAGTAGAGCACCAACGTTTGGGTTCTGCTCCCACAGTAGAAGAGCCAGGAGGGAAAGCTGGCACTCGGATTCTTCAGCACACAGTCAGCTTTACAACAGTGCCTCCATCATTGCTGTCACTGCTCACTTTCATACCTGAGAGTTTCAATGAAACCTCTCGGAAGCCTGCACTTTGCTGCCCAGCAGCACTCTGAGTAGAGCATGAACTTTTGGCCTCTGCTCCCACAGCAGAAGAGCCAGGATGAAAAGCTGGTGCTGGCATTCTTCAGCACAAAGTCAGCTTTGCAACGGTGCCTCCATCATTGCTTTCACTGCTCACTTTCATACCTGAAAGAGAGTTTGAATGAAACCACTCCGAAGCCTGCACTCTGCTGCCCAGCAACGCAGTGCGTAGATGCAGAAGGTTTGGCTTCTGTTCTCACAGCCGAAGAGGCAGGAGGGAAAGGTGGTGCTAGTGATCTTCAGAACAGAGTCAGCTTTGCAACACTGTCTCCATCCTTACTCTCAGGGCTCACTTTCATACGTGAGTTTGCATTTGAATGCTACCTCTCAGGAGCTTGCTGTCTGCTGCCCAGCAGCACACTGAGTAGAGCATGAACTTTTGGCCTCTGTTCTCACAGCCAAAGAGCCAGGAGGGAAAGCTGGGGCTGGGAATCTTCAGCACACAGTCAGCTTTGCAACGGAGTCACCATCTGTGCTGTCTCTCCTAGCTTTCAAACCTAAAAGTGCATTTGAATGCAAGCTCTCCAGAGCCTGCTCTCGGCTGCCCAGCAGCATAGTGAGTAGAGCACCAACGTTTGGGTTCTGCTCCCACAGTAGAAGAGCCAGGAGGGAAAGCTGGCACTCGGATTCTTCAGCACACAGTCAGCTTTACAACAGTGCCTCCATCATTGCTGTCACTGCTCACTTTCATACCTGAGAGTTTCAATGAAACCTCTCGGAAGCCTGCACTTTGCTGCCCAGCAGCACTCTGAGTAGAGCATGAACTTTTGGCCTCTGCTCCCACAGCAGAAGAGCCAGGATGAAAAGCTGGTGCTGGCATTCTTCAGCACAAAGTCAGCTTTGCAACGGTGCCTCCATCATTGCTTTCACTGCTCACTTTCATACCTGAAAGAGAGTTTGAATGAAACCTCTTCGAAGCCTGCACTCTGCTGCCCAGCAACGCAGTGCGTAGATGCAGAAGGTTTGGCTTCTGTTCTCACAGCCGAAGAGGCAGGAGGGAAAGGTGGTGCTAGTGATCTTCAGAACAGAGTCAGCTTTGCAACACTATCTCCATCCTTACTCTCAGGGCTCACTTTCATACGTGAGTTTGCATTTGAATGCTACCTCTCAGGAGCTTGCTGTCTGCTGCCCAGCAGCACACTGAGTAGAGCATGAACTTTTGGCCTCTGTTCTCACAGCCGAAGAGCCAGGAGGGAAAGCTGGGGCTGGGAATCTTCAGCACACAGTCAGCTTTGCAACGGAGTCACCATCTGTGCTGTCTCTCCTAGCTTTCAAACCTAAAAGTGCATTTGAATGCAAGCTCTCCAGAGCCTGCTCTCGGCTGCCCAGCAGCATAGTGAGTAGAGCACCAACGTTTGGGTTCTGCTCCCACAGTAGAAGAGCCAGGAGGGAAAGATCGTGCTGGGCCTCTTCAGCACACAGTCAGCTTTACAAGGGTGTCACCATCATGCCTGTTCACTGCTCACTTTCATACGTAAAAGTCTATTTGTATTGTACCTCTCCGGGGCTTGCTCTAGGGGACCCAGGAGCACAGCGGGGAGGGCACGAACGTTTGCCCTCTGTTCCCACAGCCGAAGACGAATGAAAAAAGCTGGTGCTGGGCCTCTTCAGCACCCAGCTTTGCAACGGTGCCTCCATCATTGCAGTTTCTCCTCGGTTTAATGCCTAAAAGACAATTTGAATAAAAACTGGAGGTCACTCTCAGCTGCCCAGCAGCACAGTGAGTAGAGCACGAACGTTTGGCCTCTGCTCCCACATTAGAAGAGAAAAAAGGGAAAGCTGGTGCTGGGATTCTTCAGCACACAGTCAGCTTTACAACGGTGCCTCCATCATTGCTGTCTCTGCTCACTTTCATACCTGAAAGAGAGTTTGAATGAATCCTCTCGGAAGCCTGCCCTCTGCTGCCCAGCAGCACTCTGAGGAGATCATGAACGTCTGGCCTCTGGCTCCCACAGCAGAAGAGCCAGGAGAGAAAGCTGCTTCTGGCAATCTTCAGCACATAGTCAGCTTTGCAACTTTGTCACCAGCAGTGCTGTGGCTCCTCGGTTTCATAGCTAAAAGTTCATTTGAGTCGTACCTCTCCGGATGGTGTCTAAGCTGCCCAGCAGCACAGTGAGTAGAGCCCAAACGTTTGGCCTCTGCTCACACAGCCGAAGAGCCAGGAGTGAAAGCTTGTGCTACTAATCTTCAGCACACAGTCAGCTTTGCAAAGGTGCCTCCATTACTGGTGTCACTGCCCACTGTCAACAGGAAAAACATCAGAATGCATTCGCTCCAGAGCCTGCTCTCGGCTGCGCAGCAGCACTGAGTAGAGCAAATGTTTGGGTTCTGCTCCACAGCCCAAGAGCCAGGAGGGAAAGCTGGCACTCGGATTCTTCAGCACACAGTCAGCTTTACAACAGTGCCTCCATCATTGCTGTCACTGCTCACTTTCATACCTGAGAGTTTCAATGAAACCTCTCGGAAGCCTGCACTTTGCTGCCCAGCAGCACTCTGAGTAGAGCATGAACTTTTGGCCTCTGCTCCCACAGCAGAAGAGCCAGGATGAAAAGCTGGTGCTGGCATTCTTCAGCACAAAGTCAGCTTTGCAACGGTGCCTCCATCATTGCTTTCACTGCTCACTTTCATACCTGAAAGAGAGTTTGAATGAAACCTCTTCGAAGCCTGCACTCTGCTGCCCAGCAACGCAGTGCGTAGATGCAGAAGGTTTGGCTTCTGTTCTCACAGCCGAAGAGGCAGGAGGGAAAGGTGGTGCTAGTGATCTTCAGAACAGAGTCAGCTTTGCAACACTATCTCCACCCTTTTTACCCCTTTC
>NW_026914745.1:0-5209 GCF_034315485.1 Pezoporus occidentalis | reverse complement strand
AACAGTGAGACACCAGTGAGACACCAGTTATAGCAGTGAGACACCAGTGAGATACCACAAAGAAACCAGTGGTACACCAGTGATGCACCAGTGAGACACCAGTGATACACCAGTGATACCAGTGAGACACCAGTGATACCAGTGAGACACCAGTGAGAGACCAGTGAGACACCAGTGAGACACCAGTGATACACCAGTGAGACACCAGTGATACACCAGTGATACCAGTGAGACACCAGTGACACCAGTGAGACACCAGTGATACACCAGTGAGACACCAGTGATACCCCACTGATACCAGTGACACACCAGTGATACACCAGTGACACACCAGTGATACACCAGTGAGACACCAGTGAGACACCAGTGATACCAGTGAGACACCAGTGAGACACCAGTGATACCAGTGAGACACCAGTGAGTGATACACCAGTGATGCACCAGTGACACACCAGTGATACACCAGTGAGAAACCAGTGAGACACCAGTGATACCAGTGATACCCCAGTGACACACCAGTGATACCAGTGAGACACCAGTGACACCAGTGAGACACCAGTGTTACACCAGTGACACACCAGTGAGACACCAGTGATACCAGTGATACACCAGTGAGACACCAGTGAGACACCAGTGACACCAGTGATACCAGTGAGACACCAGTGATACACCAGTGATACCAGTGATACACCAGTGAGACACCAGTGATACCAGTGAGACACCAGTGATACCAGTGATACACCAGTGATACACCAGTGAGACACCAGTGATACCAGTGAGACACCAGTGAGACACCAGTGAGACACCAGTGAGACACCAGTGATACACCAGTGAGACACCAGTGATACCAGTGACACCAGTGAGACACCAGTGAGACACCAGTTATAGCAGTGAGACACCAGTGAGATACCAGAAAGAAACCAGTGGTACACCAGTGATGCACCAGTGACACACCAGTGAGACACCAGTGAGACACCCGTAATACACCAGTGAGACACCAGTGATACACCAGTGATACCAGTGAGACACCAGTGAGACACCAGTGATACACCAGTGAGACACCAGTGATACCAGTGAGACACCAGTGAGACACCAGTGATACCCCAGTGATACACCAGTGATACACCAGTGATATATCATTGATAACCAGTGTTACACCAGTGAGACACCAGTGAGACACCAGTGACGCACCAGTGACACACCAGTGACGCACCAGTGACACACCAGTGAGACACCGGTGAGACACCAGGGATACCTGTGATACACCAGTGAGACACCAGTGATACCAGTGAGACACCATTGAGACACCAGTGATACCAGTGATACACCAGTGAATACCATCTGGTCCAGTGATACAGTGAGACCCAGTGAGACACCCTGTGAGACACCAGTGATACCAGTGGGACACCATTGATACACCAGTGATACCAGTGAGACACCAGTGATACACCAGTGATACACCAGTGATACCAGTGAGACACCAGTGAGACACCAGTGATACCCCAGTGGTACCAGTGAGACACCATTGATACTAGTGATGCCAGTGAGACACCATTGAGACACCAGTGATACCAGTGAGACACCAGTGAGACACCAGTGATACACCAGTGATACCAGTGAGACACCAGTGAGACACCAGTGACACACCAGTGATACCAGTGATACACCAGTGATACAGCAGTGATACACCAGTGATACACCAGTGAGACACCAGTGAGACACCAGTGAGACACCAGGGACACACGAGTGACACAAAAGTGAGACACCAGTGAGACACCAGTGATACCAGTGATACACCAGTGAGACACCAGTGAGACACCAGTGATACCAGTGAGACACCATTGAGACACCAGTGATACCAGTGAGACACCAGTGACACCAGTGATACCAGTGAGACACCTGTGAGACACCAGTGAGACACCAGTGATACCAGTGATACCTCAGTGATAACCAGTGAGACACCAGTGATACCAGTGATACACCAGTGATACCACTGAGACACCAGTGAGACACCAGTGATACCCCAGTGATACCCCAGTGAGACACCAGTGATACTGCTGTGAGACACCAGTGGGGCGGTGTACCTGCTGTACTTGTCACTGGGGCACCAGTGTACCAGTGATACACCAGGGAGCTGGTGCAGCTGCTGTGAGACCCAGTGAGACCCAGTGAGAGCTTCTCTTACACCTGAGTCCAGCTCCCTGAGACACCTTGCTGAGAAATGAGACACCAGTGAGACACCAGTGATACCAGTGAGACACCAGACCGTGATACCAGCTGAGCCGTCCAGTGAGCTCACCAGTGAGCACCAGTGATCGGCCCAGTGAGACACCAGTGATCACCTGCTGAGCACCAGTGATACCAGTGAGACACCATTGAGACACCAGTGACCTGATACACCAGTGAGCCACCAGTGAGGCCCAGTGACCCCCAGTGAGACACCGCTTGGAAACCAGTGAGACACCAGTGATACCAGTGAGACACCAGTGACACCAGTGATACCAGTGAGACACCACTGAGACACTAGTGATACACCGGAGATACCAGTGACACACCAGTGATACCCCAGTGATACCAGTGAGACACCAGTGACACCAGTGAGACACCAGTGATACACCAGTGTTACACCAGAGACACAGCAGTGAGATACCAGTGATACACCAGTGATACCACCATTGACACACCAGTGATACCAGTGAGATACCAGTGGTACCAGTGAGACCCCAGTGAGAAAGAGTGATAACAGTGAGACACCAGTGATACACCAGTGAGACACCAGTGACACACCGGTGAGACACCAGTGAGACACCAGTGAGACACCAGTGAGACACCCGTGATACAGCAGTGTTACACCAGTGACAGCATTGAGACACCAGTGATACCCCAGTGATACCAGTGAGACACCAGTGAGACACCAGGAAGACACCAGTGGTACACCAGTGATACACCAGTGACTACTGTGACCACACAGTGATACACCAGTGATACACCAGTGAGAGACCAGTGATACACCAGTGAGAGACCAGTGATACACCAGTGAGAGACCAGTGAGACACCAGTGATACCAGTGAGACACCAGTGAGACACCAGTGAACTCCCAGTGACACCAGTGATACACAGTGATACACCAGTGATCACAGTGATCACCAGTGATACTTCCTCCTGAGACCCAGTGATACCAGTGAGGCACCAGTGATACCAGTGATACACCAGTGATACACCAGTGTTACACCAGTGACACACCAGTGAGACACCATTGACACCAGTGATGCCAGTGAGACACCAGTGATACCAGTGAGACACCAGTGAGACACCAGTGATACACCAGTGATACCAATGATACACAAGTGAGACACCAGTGAGACACCAGTGATACACCAGTGAGACACCAGTGATACACCAGTGATACCAGTGAGACACCAGTGATACACCAGGGATACCAGTGATACACCAGTGATACACCAGTGAGACACCAGTGATACACCAGTGAGACACCAGTGATACCAGTGAGACACCAGTGATACACCAGTGATACACCAGTGATACCAGTGAGATACCAGTGATACACCAGTGATACCAGTGAGACACCAGTGAGACACCAGTGATACACCAGTGATACACCAGTGAGACACCAGTGATACCAGTGAGACACCAGTGAGACACCAGTGATACCAGTGAGACACCAGTGACACCAGTGATACCAGTGACACACCAGTGATACCCCAGTGATACCAGTGAGACACCAGTGATACCAGTGAAACACCAGTGAGACACCAGTGATACCAGTGAGACACCAGTGAGACACCAGTGAGACACCAGTGAGACACCAGTGATACACCAGTGATACCAGTGAGACACCAGTGAGACACCAGTGATACACCAGTGATACACCAGTGACACACCAGTGAGACACCAGTGATACACCAGTGTTACACCAGTGACACACCAGTGAGACACCAGTGATACCAGTGATACACCAGTGAGACACCAGTGATACCAGTGAGACACCAGTGAGACACCAGTGAGACACCAGTGATACCAGTGAGACACCAGTGATACCAGTGAGACACCAGTGATACACCAGTGACACACCAGTGAGACACCAGTGAGACACCAGTGACACCAGTGATACACCAGTGATACCAGTGAGACACCAGTGATACACCAGTGAGACACCAGTGATACCAGTGATACACCAGTGATACCACTGAGACACCAGTGAGGCACCAGTGATACCAGTGAGACAACAGTGAGACACCAGTGATACCCCAGTGATACACCAGTGAGACACCAGTGATACCAGTGAGACACCAGTGAGACACCAGTGAGACACCAGTGAGACACCAGTGAGACACCAGTGATACCAGTGATACACCAGTGATACCAATGAGACACCAGTGAGACACCAGTGATACCAGTGATACACCAGTGAGACACCAGTGATACCAGTGAGACACCAGTGATACCAGTGAGACACCAGTGAGACACCAGGGAGACACCAGTGATACCCCAGTGATACCAGTGAGACACCAGTGATACCAGTGAGACACCATTGAGACACCAGTGATACCAGTGAGACACCAGTGAGACACCAGTGAGACACCAGTGATACTTGTCGTGGTTTAAACCCAGTCAGGTAGCTTGTTCACTCACTCCCAGTGAGTGGTGCCGAGCTGACAACAATCGAGGTCCGTGTCCGTCTCCCACCACTCGAAAGAGTGCAACTCCTACGGGTTGAGACAAGAACAGTCCAGCAACCAATGTACAACACAAATCACCACCGCTACTATCAACTACAACAATGATAAGGGAAAATAACAAGGGAAGAGAATACGATACCACCGGCCGAGAAAACGAGTCCCACCCGGAAGCCCGTGTCCTTCTGGGTGACTCCCAGTTACCCCCCACCCCGGCCACGATGTGCTGTGGTATGGAATACCTCCCTGGCTAGCCCGGGTCAGGCGCCCCGTCTCTGCTTCCTCACAGCTTCCCCTCCTCCCTGGCAGAGCATGAGCCTCACAAAGTCCTTGGTCAGGGTAAACATCACTTAGCAACAACCGAAAACATCGGCTTCACCAACACTGTTCCCGGGCTGGAAGTCAAAACACAGCACTGCACCAGCTACCACAAAGGAAAAAAAAAAACAAAACATGATTGCTACTGCTGAACCCAGGACACAGACCCAAAACAGCCCCCAAAAACCGGACCC
>NW_026914744.1:0-6365 GCF_034315485.1 Pezoporus occidentalis | reverse complement strand
TCTATGAGGTAAGAATGGAGCTCTATGAGGGAATACTGGGGCTCTATGAGGCAATAGTGGGGCCCCATGTGGTTATAAAGGGGCTCTATGACGCAATAATGGGGCTCTATGAGGCTATAATGGGGTATATGAGGCAATAATGGGGCTCTATGAGGCAATAACGGGGCTCTATGAGGCAATAATGGGGCTCTATGACGCTCTAATGAGGTCTACGAGGCTATAATGGCGTCTATGGGGTTATAATGGGGCTCTATGAGGCTATAACGGGGCTCTACGAGGTAATAATGGGGCTCTATGAGGCAATAATGGGGCTCTATTAGGCAATAATGGGGCTCTATGACTCTCTAAGGAGGTCTACGGGGCTATAATGGCGTCTATGGGGTTATAATGCCTCGTCAGCTGATCGGAGCTAGCCTAGCTAGAGCCACAGCCGGCACGCTTCAGCGACCGCGAGGGTCAACGGAGATCAGGAAAATCAGAGAGGAGAGCGCAGAGACATCGCGATTCCCGACATCTCCCGATCCCCGAAGCCCCAGCAGCCCTTGCGAGAGAGAGGCTCACGTGGCGGGGGGCGTTCCCACGGTGACGGCGGGAGATTTAAAAGCGGCTTAAACTCGCTACTAGCATTCAGTCAGCTGATCGGAGCTAGCCTAGCTAGAGCCACAGCCGGCACGCTTCAGCGACCGCGAGGGTCAACGGAGATCAGGAAAATCAGAGAGGAGAGCGCAGAGACATCGCGATTCCCGACATCTCCCGATCCCCGAAGCCCCAGCAGCCCTTGCGAGAGAGAGGCTCACGTGGCGGGGGGCGTTCCCACGGTGACGGCGACCACTCCCTACTGCTTGCCTTGAAAAAGCCTTTGAGAGGGCAGCGACCGGTCGCTGCCCACCGGGTGCAGAGAGGAACAAGCCGGTCGTGTTGCTGGTGTCCCAGACTGCAGACCAATATGGTTGTCTCCAGAAAGAGAGCTTGCAGTAAGACGACTACAGCAACTCAGACGGAGACCCCGTCCCAAACCGTGGCTGTTCAGGTCTCTGGGTGCAGGGAGTGCCAGAGCCTGATGCTGCCGGGGGAGGGAGGACAGCATTCCACCTGCGTGAGGTGTGAGCAGGTAGAAGATCTGCTTAGCCTGGTGGCAAGACTTAAGGAGGAGGTCGAGACGCTGAGGACCATCAGGGAGTGTGAAAGGGAGATCGACTGGTGGAGTAACTCCCTGGAGTGCCGGTCGGAACGGTTCCAGGGAGATACCCCCCAAAAGGGGAAGGACCCCCTGCCCTCTCAGGCAGAGGGGGATGGCCCGAGACAGCCCCTGCCCTGTAGCTGTAGCGCAGAGGTAGGGGACCAAAAAGACGACGAGGGTTGGAAGCGAGTTCCGGTTCGACGTCGGGGGAAACCCTCCCCCCTTCCTGCCCTGCTTCCCCAGGTGTCCGTCCGTAATAGGTTCGAGGCCCTGGATCTTGAAGGAGAGGTAAGTGAGAATGTGGGGCAAGGCCAGCCCACAAGGCCACATAGGAAAAGGGGGTCGACTCTGCACCTCAGGACTGCCTCTTTTAAGAAAGAAAGAAGGGTCATTGTAGTAGGGGATTCCCTTCTGAGAGGAACAGAGGGCCCGATATGCAGAGTTGACCCTCATCACAGGGAAGTGTGTAGTCTGCCTGGAGCCCGGATCAGGGATATCACCAGGGCGCTCCCCAGCCTGGTGCACCCGACAGACTACTACCCGCTGCTGGTCTTCCAGACAGGTGGGGAGGAAGCTGCTTCCCGCAGTCTGAGGGGGATGAAGAAAGACTACAGGGCCTTGGGGAGGATGGTGAAAGAGTCTGGGGCTCAAGTGATCTTCTCCGCACTCCTTCCATCTTCCACTGATGATGTGGGAAGGAATGGGAAGATTCAGTTCATGAACAATTGGCTACGAGACTGGTGCTACAGGCAGGGCTTTGGATTCTTTGATAATGGCTGGTTTTATAGGGCACCAGTCTGGACAATGTCAAGTGAGAAAGGTTTGTCTCACAGAGGCAAAAGGATACTGGGGCACGAATTAGCAGGGCTCATTTGGAGAGCTTTAAACTAGATTCGAAGGGGGATGGGGTTGTTGCTGGGCTTGCCCCAGTGGGGCAGCGCTCCAGAATTAATGAAGACTGGGAAGCCTCCTATAATCCTAGGGTGAAATCGGTGTGCTCAGCTCGCTCCCTGAAATGTCTGTACACCAATGCGCGCAGCATGGGAAATAAACAGGAGGAGTTGGAAACCTGTGTTAAGTCAGGAGACTATGATCTGGTGGCAATTACAGAGACTTGGTGGGACAGCTCACATGACTGGAATATAGTCATGGAGGGCTATGTCCTTTTTAGGAAAGACAGGCCAGCCAGGAAGGGTGGTGGGGTTGCTCTTTATGTGCGGGAGGAACTACAATGCACCGAGTTCTGTCTGGGGACAGATGATGAGCGAGTTGAGAGTCTGTGGGTGAGAATTAAGGGGCAGGCTGGCAGGGGCGATACTGTTGTAGGTGTCTGTTACAGACCCCCAGATCAGGGTGAGGAAGTTGACGAGGCCTTCTACAGGCAGCTGAGAGAGGCCTCACAGTCACAGGCCGTGGTCGTCATGGGGGATTTTAACTTCCCTGATGTTTGCTGGAAGGACCACTCGGCAACCCAGCCGCAGTCCAGGAGGTTCCTCCAGTGTGTGGATGATAACTTCCTCCTGCAAATGGTGGATGAGCCGACCAGGAGAGGAGCGCTGCTGGATCTCATCCTCACTAACAAGGAGGGTCTGGTTGAAGCAGTAAGGGTAGAGGGCTGCCTTGGTTGCAGCGACCACGAGATGGTGAAGTTCAGGATCTTGTGTGGTAGGACTAGTAGAATACCAAGTAGAATTGCAACCCTGGACTTTAGCAGGGCAAACTTTGGCCTTTTCAAGCAATTGCTAGGGGAAATCCCATGGGCAAGGCTGCTTGAAGGAAAAGGGGCCCAAGATAGTTGGTTGACATTCAAGGACTGCTTTTTCCGTGCTCAAGATCGGAGCATCCCGACACGTAGGAAGTCAAGGAAGAGGGCCAAGAGACCTGTGTGGCTAAATAGGGATTTGTTGGGTATGCTCAAGTGGAAGAGGAGAGTTTACAGGTCATGGAAGGAGGGGCTGGCCACTTGGGAGGAATATAAGGCTGCTGCTAGGGGATGTAGGAAGGCAGCTAGGAGGACTAAGGCTTCCTTAGAATTAAACCTGGCAAGAAGGGTCAAGGACAGCAAAAAGAGCTTTTTCAAGTACATGGCAGACAAAACTAACACCAGAGGCAATGTAGGCCCACTGATGAACGGGATGGGTGCCCTGGTGACAGAAGATGCAGAGATGGCAGAGTTACTGAATGCCTTCTTTGTCTCTGTCTACTCTGCTGCAGGCAGTCCTGAAGAGCCCTATACCCCTGAGACCTTAGATGAAGTCAGGTCGACCGAGCGACTTGCCTTAGTCGATGAGGAATGGGTTAGAGATCAGTTGAGCAATCTGGACGTCCATAAATCCATGGGTCCAGATGGGATGCACCCGCGGGTGCTGAGGGAACTGGCGGAAGTCATTGCTAGACCACTCGCCATCATCTTTACCAAGTCCTGGGAAACGGGAGAGGTGCCTGAGGACTGGAGGAAGGCAAATGTCACTCCGGTCTTCAAAAAGGGCAAGAAGGAGGACCCGGGTAACTATAGACCGGTCAGCCTCACCTCCATCCCTGGGAAAGTGATGGAACACCTTGTCCTTGGTGCCATCTTAAAGCATATCAAGGATAAGAGGGTTATGAGGGGCAGTCAACATGGCTTCACCAGGGGGAAATCATGTTTGACCAATCTCTTAGCCTTTTATGAGGAAATAACACGGTGGATGGATGATGGCAGAGCGGTGGATGTGGTCTACCTTGACTTCAGCAAAGCCTTTGACACAGTCTCCCACAGCATCCTCACGGCTAAATTGAGGAAGTGTGGACTGGATGACCAGGTAGTGAGGTGGACTGCGAACTGGCTGAAGGAGAGAAGCCAGAGAGTTGTAGTCTATGGGGCTGAGTCTAGTTGGAGGCCTGTAACTAGTGGAGTGCCTCAAGGGTCAGTACTGGGACCGGTATTATTTAATATATTCATCAATGATTTAGATGAGGGAATTGAGTGTACTATCAGCAAGTTTGCTGATGACACTAAGCTGGGAGGAGTGGCTGACACGCCAGAAGGCTGTGCTGCCATCCAGCGAGACCTGGACAGGCTGGAGAGTTGGGCAGGGAATAACGGGATGAAATATAACAAGGGAAAGTGTAGAGTCCTGCATCTGGGCAGGAACAACCCCAGGTTCCAGTATAGGTTGGGGAACGACCTGCTAGAGAGCAGTGTAGGGGAGAGGGACCTGGGGGTCCTAGTGGACGACAGGATGACCATGAGCCAACACTGTGCCCTTGTGGCTAAGAAGGCCAATGGCATCCTGGGATGTATTAGAAGGGCGGTGGTTAGTAGGTCGAGAGAGGTCCTCCTTCCCCTCTACTCTGCCCTGGTGAGACCCCATCTGGAATATTGTGTCCAGTTCTGGGCCCCTCAGTTCAAGAAGGACAGGGAGCTGCTGGAGAGAGTCCAGCGCAGGGCAACCAAGATGATTAAGGGAGTGGAGCATCTCCCTTATGAGGAAAGACTGAGGGAGCTGGGTCTTTATAGTTTAGAGAAGAGGAGACTGAGGGGTGACCTTATAAGCGTCTATAAATATATAAAGGGGGAGTGTCACGAGGATGGAGCCAGGCTCTACTCAGTGGCAAACAATGATAGGACAAGGGGTAATGGGTGCAAACTGGAACACAAGAGGTTCCACTTAAACTTGAGAAGGAACTTCTTCTCAGTGAGGGTGACGGAACACTGGAACAGGCTGCCCAGGGAGGTTGTGGAGTCTCCTTCCCTGGAGACATTCAAAGCCC
Source organism: Pezoporus occidentalis (assembly GCF_034315485.1). Classification (NCBI taxonomy): domain Eukaryota; kingdom Metazoa; phylum Chordata; class Aves; order Psittaciformes; family Psittacidae; genus Pezoporus; species Pezoporus occidentalis. The sequence continues at coordinate 1,432 of NW_026914744.1, read as the reverse complement.
GCCTGGACACATTCCTGTGTAACGTTATCTAGGTGTTCCTGCTCCGGCAGGGGGATTGGACTAGATGATCTTTTGAGGTCCCTTCCAATCTCCAGCATACTGTGATACTGTGATACTGTGATAATGGGGCTCTATGAGGCTATAACGGGGCTCTACGAGGTAATAATGGGGCTCTGTGAGGCAATAATGGGGCTCTATGAGGCTATAATGGGGTTCTATGAGGTTATAATGGGGCTCTGTTAGGCTATAATTGGGTTTATGAGGCAATAATGGGCTCTAGGACGCAATAATGGGGCTCTATGAGGAAATAGTAGGCTCTATGGGGAAATAATTTGGCTCTATGATGCACTAATGGGGGTTCTATGACGCAATAATGGGGCTCTATGAGGCAATAATGGGGCTCTATGTTGCAACAATGGGGCTCTAGGAGGCTATAATGAAGTCTATGAGGCAATAACGGGGCTCTATGTGGTTATAAAGGGTCTCTATGATGCAATAATGTGGCTCTATGAGGCTATAATGGGGCCCTATGAGCTTATAATGGGGCTCTATTAGGCTATAATGAAGTCTATGAGGCAATAAGGGGGCTCTATGTGGTTATAAAGGGTCCCTATGATGCAATAATGTGGCTCTATGAGCCAATAATGGGGCTCTAAAACGCAATACTGGGGCTCTACGAGGTAATAATGGGGCTCTATTAGGCAATAATGGGGCTCTCTGAGGAAATAATCGGGCTCTATGAGGCAATACTGGGGCTCTGTGAGTCAGTACTGGGGCTCTATAATGCAATAATGGGGCTCTATAAGGTAATAATGGGGCGCTATGATGCAATAATGGGGCTCTATGAGGCAATAATGGGGCTCTATGAGGCTATGCTGGGGTCTATGAGGCTATAATAGGATTTATGAGGCAATAATGGGGCTCGGTGATGCAATAATGGAACACTAGGAAGCAATAATGGGGCTCTATAACGCAATACTGGGGCTCTACGAGGTAATAATGGGGCTCTATGAGGCAATAACGGGGCTCTAGGACGCAATACTGGGGCTCAATGATGGCTATAAGGAGCTCTATGAGGCTATAATGGGGCTCTATGGGGTTATAATTGGCCTCTATGAGGCAGTAATAGGGCTCTATGAGGGAATAATGGGGCTCTATATAGCAACAATGGGACTCTATGAGGCTATAATGGGGTCTATGAGGCTATTCTGGGGCTCTATGGAGCAATAATGGGACTCTACGAGTAAATAATGGGGCTCTATGTTGCAATCATGGTGCTCTATGAGGCAATAATGGGGCTCTGATGCAATAATGAGGCTCTATGAGGTTATAATGGGCCTCTATGATGCAATAATGAGGCTCTATGAGGCAATAATGCGGCTCTATGAGGCTATAATGATGTCTTTGAGGCTATAATGGGCCTCTATGAGGT
>NW_026914743.1:0-6397 GCF_034315485.1 Pezoporus occidentalis | reverse complement strand
GTTTCCCAGCAGCACAGTGAGTACAGCACGAACGTTTGGCTTCTGCTCCCACAGCAGAAGAGCCAGGATTGAAAGCTTGTGCTGGACCTGTTCAGCACACAATCACCTTTACATTGGTGCATCCATCGTTGCTTTCACTGCTCCCTTTCATACAGGAAAAGCATTTGAATGGAATCAGTTCAGAGCCTGCTCTCTGCTGCGCAGCAACACAGTCAGCACAGAATGAACAGTGGCATCTGCTCCCACAGCAGAAGGGTCGCTTTCAGTTGCCCAGCAGCACAGTGAGTACAGCACGAACGTTTGGCTTCTGCTCCCACAACAGAAGTGTCAGGATTGAAAGCTGGTGCTGGACCTGTTCAGCACACAATCACCTTTACATTGGTGCATCCATCGTTGCTTTCACTGCTCCCTTTCATACAGGAAAAGCATTTGAATGGAATCAGTTCAGAGCCTGCTCTCTGCTGGCAGCAACACAGTCAGCACAGAAAGAACAGTGGCATCTGCTCCCACAGCAGAAGAACCAGCAGGGAAAGCTAGTGCTGGGCCTCTTCAGCACACAGGCTGCTTTGCAACGGTGTCACCATCATTGCAGTCTCTCCTCGGTTTCATACCTAAAACTCCATTTGAATCCAAATTCTCAGCTGGTCGCTTTCAGTTGCCCAGCAGCACAGTGAGTACAGCACGAACGTTTGGCTTCTGCTCCCACAGCAGAAGAGCCAGGATTGAAAGCTTGTGCTGGACCTGTTCAGCACACAATCACCTTTACATTGGTGCATCCATCGTTGCTTTCACTGCTCCCTTTCATACAGGAAAAGCATTTGAATGGAATCAGTTCAGAGCCTGCTCTCTGCTGCGCAGCAACACTGTCAGCACAGAATGAACAGTGGCATCTGCTCCCACAGCAGAAGAACCAGCAGGGAAAGCTAGTGCTGGGCCTCTTCAGCACACAGGCTGCTTTGCAACGGTGTCACCATCATTGCAGTCTCTCCTCGGTTTCATACCTAAAACTCCATTTGAATCCAAATTCTCAGCTGGTCGCTTTCAGTTGCCCAGCAGCACAGTGAGTACAGCACGAACGTTTGGCTTCTGCTCCCACAGCAGAAGAGCCAGGATTGAAAGCTTGTGCTGGACCTGTTCAGCACACAATCACCTTTACATTGGTGCATCCATCGTTGCTTTCACTGCTCCCTTTCATACAGGAAAAGCATTTGAATGGAATCAGTTCAGAGCCTGCTCTCTGCTGCGCAGCAACACAGTCAGCACAGAAAGAACAGTGGCATCTGCTCCCACAGCAGAAGAACCAGCAGGGAAAGCTAGTGCTGGGCCTCTTCAGCACACAGGCTGCTTTGCAACGGTGTCACCATCATTGCAGTCTCTCCTCGGTTTCATACCTAAAACTCCATTTGAATCCAAATTCTCAGCTGGTCTCTCTCAGCTGCCCAGCAGCACAGTGAGTACAGCACGAACGTTTGGCTTCTGCTCCCACAGCAGAAGAGCCAGGATTGAAAGCTTGTGCTGGACCTGTTCAGCACACAATCACCTTTACATTGGTGCATCCATCGTTGCTTTCACTGCTCCCTTTCATACAGGAAAAGCATTTGAATGGAATCAGTTCAGAGCCTGCTCTCTGCTGCGCAGCAACACAGTCAGCACAGAATGAACAGTGGCATCTGCTCCCACAGCAGAAGAACCAGCAGGGAAAGCTAGTGCTGGGCCTCTTCAGCACACAGGCTGCTTTGCAACGGTGTCACCATCATTGCAGTCTCTCCTCGGTTTCATACCTAAAACTCCATTTGAATCCAAATTCTCAGCTGGTCGCTTTCAGTTGCCCAGCAGCACAGTGAGTACAGCACGAACGTTTGGCTTCTGCTCCCACAGCAGAAGAGCCAGGATTGAAAGCTTGTGCTGGACCTGTTCAGCACACAATCACCTTTACATTGGTGCATCCATCGTTGCTTTCACTGCTCCCTTTCATACAGGAAAAGCATTTGAATGGAATCAGTTCAGAGCCTGCTCTCTGCTGCGCAGCAACACAGTCAGCACAGAATGAACAGTGGCATCTGCTCCCACAGCAGAAGAACCAGCAGGGAAAGCTAGTGCTGGGCCTCTTCAGCACACAGGCTGCTTTGCAACGGTGTCACCATCATTGCAGTCTCTCCTCGGTTTCATACCTAAAACTCCATTTGAATCCAAATTCTCAGCTGGTCGCTCTCAGCTGCCCAGCAGCACAGTGAGTACAGCACGAACGTTTGGCTTCTGCTCCCACAGCAGAAGAGCCAGGATTGAAAGCTTGTGCTGGACCTGTTCAGCACACAATCACCTTTACATTGGTGCATCCATCGTTGCTTTCACTGCTCCCTTTCATACAGGAAAAGCATTTGAATGGAATCAGTTCAGAGCCTGCTCTCTGCTGCGCAGCAACACAGTCAGCACAGAATGAACAGTGGCATCTGCTCCCACAGCAGAAGAACCAGCAGGGAAAGCTAGTGCTGGGCCTCTTCAGCACACAGGCTGCTTTGCAACGGTGTCACCATCATTGCAGTCTCTCCTCGGTTTCATACCTAAAACTCCATTTGAATCCAAATTCTCAGCTGGTCGCTTTCAGTTGCCCAGCAGCACAGTGAGTACAGCACGAACGTTTGGCTTCTGCTCCCACAGCAGAAGAGCCAGGATTGAAAGCTTGTGCTGGACCTGTTCAGCACACAATCACCTTTACATTGGTGCATCCATCGTTGCTTTCACTGCTCCCTTTCATACAGGAAAAGCATTTGAATGGAATCAGTTCAGAGCCTGCTCTCTGCTGCGCAGCAACACTGTCAGCACAGAATGAACAGTGGCATCTGCTCCCACAGCAGAAGAACCAGCAGGGAAAGCTAGTGCTGGGCCTCTTCAGCACACAGGCTGCTTTGCAACGGTGTCACCATCATTGCAGTCTCTCCTCGGTTTCATACCTAAAACTCCATTTGAATCCAAATTCTCAGCTGGTCGCTTCAGTTGCCCAGCAGCACAGTGAGTACAGCACGAACGTTTGGCTTCTGCTCCCACAGCAGAAGAGCCAGGATTGAAAGCTTGTGCTGGACCTGTTCAGCACACAATCACCTTTACATTGGTGCATCCATCGTTGCTTTCACTGCTCCCTTTCATACAGGAAAAGCATTTGAATGGAATCAGTTCAGAGCCTGCTCTCTGCTGGCAGCAACACAGTCAGCACAGAAAGAACAGTGGCATCTGCTCCCACAGCAGAAGAACCAGCAGGGAAAGCTAGTGCTGGGCCTCTTCAGCACACAGGCTGCTTTGCAACGGTGTCACCATCATTGCAGTCTCTCCTCGGTTTCATACCTAAAACTCCATTTGAATCCAAATTCTCAGCTGGTCTCTCTCAGCTGCCCAGCAGCACAGTGAGTACAGCACGAACGTTTGGCTTCTGCTCCCACAGCAGAAGAGCCAGGATTGAAAGCTTGTGCTGGACCTGTTCAGCACACAATCACCTTTACATTGGTGCATCCATCGTTGCTTTCACTGCTCCCTTTCATACAGGAAAAGCATTTGAATGGAATCAGTTCAGAGCCTGCTCTCTGCTGCGCAGCAACACAGTCAGCACAGAATGAACAGTGGCATCTGCTCCCACAGCAGAAGAACCAGCAGGGAAAGCTAGTGCTGGGCCTCTTCAGCACACAGGCTGCTTTGCAACGGTGTCACCATCATTGCAGTCTCTCCTCGGTTTCATACCTAAAACTCCATTTGAATCCAAATTCTCAGCTGGTCGCTCTCAGTTGCCCAGCAGCACAGTGAGTACAGCACGAACGTTTGGCTTCTGCTCCCACAGCAGAAGAGCCAGGATTGAAAGCTTGTGCTGGACCTGTTCAGCACACAATCACCTTTACATTGGTGCATCCATCGTTGCTTTCACTGCTCCCTTTCATACAGGAAAAGCATTTGAATGGAATCAGTTCAGAGCCTGCTCTCTGCTGCGCAGCAACACAGTCAGCACAGAATGAACAGTGGCATCTGCTCCCACAGCAGAAGAACCAGCAGGGAAAGCTAGTGCTGGGCCTCTTCAGCACACAGGCTGCTTTGCAACGGTGTCACCATCATTGCAGTCTCTCCTCGGTTTCATACCTAAAACTCCATTTGAATCCAAATTCTCAGCTGGTCGCCTTCAGTTGCCCAGCAGCACAGTGAGTACAGCACGAACGTTTGGCTTCTGCTCCCACAGCAGAAGAGCCAGGATTGAAAGCTTGTGCTGGACCTGTTCAGCACACAATCACCTTTACATTGGTGCATCCATCGTTGCTTTCACTGCTCCCTTTCATACAGGAAAAGCATTTGAATGGAATCAGTTCAGAGCCTGCTCTCTGCTGCGCAGCAACACAGTCAGCACAGAATGAACAGTGGCATCTGCTCCCACAGCAGAAGAACCAGCAGGGAAAGCTAGTGCTGGGCCTCTTCAGCACACAGGCTGCTTTGCAACGGTGTCACCATCATTGCAGTCTCTCCTCGGTTTCATACCTAAAACTCCATTTGAATCCAAATTCTCAGCTGGTCGCCTTCAGTTGCCCAGCAGCACAGTGAGTACAGCACGAACGTTTGGCTTCTGCTCCCACAGCAGAAGAGCCAGGATTGAAAGCTTGTGCTGGACCTGTTCAGCACACAATCACCTTTACATTGGTGCATCCATCGTTGCTTTCACTGCTCCCTTTCATACAGGAAAAGCATTTGAATGGAATCAGTTCAGAGCCTGCTCTCTGCTGCGCAGCAACACTGTCAGCACAGAATGAACAGTGGCATCTGCTCCCACAGCAGAAGAACCAGCAGGGAAAGCTAGTGCTGGGCCTCTTCAGCACACAGGCTGCTTTGCAACGGTGTCACCATCATTGCAGTCTCTCCTCGGTTTCATACCTAAAACTCCATTTGAATCCAAATTCTCAGCTGGTCGCTTCTCAGCTGCCCAGCAGCACAGTGAGTACAGCACGAACGTTTGGCTTCTGCTCCCACAGCAGAAGAGCCAGGATTGAAAGCTTGTGCTGGACCTGTTCAGCACACAATCACCTTTACATTGGTGCATCCATCGTTGCTTTCACTGCTCCCTTTCATACAGGAAAAGCATTTGAATGGAATCAGTTCAGAGCCTGCTCTCTGCTGCGCAGCAACACAGTCAGCACAGAATGAACAGTGGCATCTGCTCCCACAGCAGAAGAACCAGCAGGGAAAGCTAGTGCTGGGCCTCTTCAGCACACAGGCTGCTTTGCAACGGTGTCACCATCATTGCAGTCTCTCCTCGGTTTCATACCTAAAACTCCATTTGAATCCAAATTCTCAGCTGGTCGCTTTCAGTTGCCCAGCAGCACAGTGAGTACAGCACGAACGTTTGGCTTCTGCTCCCACAGCAGAAGAGCCAGGATTGAAAGCTTGTGCTGGACCTGTTCAGCACACAATCACCTTTACATTGGTGCATCCATCGTTGCTTTCACTGCTCCCTTTCATACAGGAAAAGCATTTGAATGGAATCAGTTCAGAGCCTGCTCTCTGCTGCGCAGCAACACAGTCAGCACAGAATGAACAGTGGCATCTGCTCCCACAGCAGAAGAACCAGCAGGGAAAGCTAGTGCTGGGCCTCTTCAGCACACAGGCTGCTTTGCAACGGTGTCACCATCATTGCAGTCTCTCCTCGGTTTCATACCTAAAACTCCATTTGAATCCAAATTCTCAGCTGGTCTCTCTCAGCTGCCCAGCAGCACAGTGAGTACAGCACGAACGTTTGGCTTCTGCTCCCACAGCAGAAGAGCCAGGATTGAAAGCTTGTGCTGGACCTGTTCAGCACACAATCACCTTTACATTGGTGCATCCATCGTTGCTTTCACTGCTCCCTTTCATACAGGAAAAGCATTTGAATGGAATCAGTTCAGAGCCTGCTCTCTGCTGCGCAGCAACACAGTCAGCACAGAAAGAACAGTGGCATCTGCTCCCACAGCAGAAGAACCAGCAGGGAAAGCTAGTGCTGGGCCTACAGCAGAAGAGCCAGGATTGAAAGCTTGTGCTGGACCTGTTCAGCACACAATCACCTTTACATTGGTGCATCCATCGTTGCTTTCACTGCTCCCTTTCATACAGGAAAAGCATTTGAATGGAATCAGTTCAGAGCCTGCTCTCTGCTGCGCAGCAACACAGTCAGCACAGAATGAACAGTGGCATCTGCTCCCACAGCAGAAGAACCAGCAGGGAAAGCTAGTGCTGGGCCTCTTCAGCACACAGGCTGCTTTGCAACGGTGTCACCATCATTGCAGTCTCTCCTCGGTTTCATACCTAAAACTCCATTTGAATCCAAATTCTCAGCTGGTCGCCTTCAGTTGCCCAGCAGCACAGTGAGTACAGCACGAACGTTTGGCTTCTGCTCCAC
>NW_026914742.1:0-5632 GCF_034315485.1 Pezoporus occidentalis | reverse complement strand
GCTCCAAGGACAGTAGCTACACCACCCCCAGTAACAAGTACAGTTGCTACTCAAACCACAGTGATAATCACTGCAGCCAAACCAGAGGACCAATTCGTACCAATATCAGTTGCCCCTGTACGCAAGAGAACAAGCAAAAAGGAGGCAAAAAGGGTGAAGCGAGATGAAGAACCAATGAATTCACCACCCGGTCCAGAATCTGATCAGGAGTCATCATCACATGACGAAGAAGAAGAAGAAGAGGTAACTTCTCGACCTCGGACCTCAACCGAGCTGCGGAATATGCGAAAAGATTTTACCCGTCAACCAGGGGAGCACATCATCACCTGGTTACTCCGATGCTGGGACAATGGGGCTGATGGTCACGAACTAGAAGGTACAGAAGCCAAGCAGCTGGGATCACTTGCTAGAGAAGGGGGAATTGACAAAGCAATTGCAAGAGAGAAAAAGTCCCTCAGCCTTTGGAGGAGGCTCTTGGCAGCTGTGAAAGAAAGGTTTCCGTACAAGGACGATGTTACGAGTCGTTCGGCCAAGTGGAATACTATAGACAAAGGCATCCAGTCTCTGAGGGAATCGGCCATCGTAGAGATGATCTATCACATCAAGCCGAATAACGGGGATACACCTATAGATCCAGATGAAGTTGAATGTACACGACCCATGTGGCGAAAACTTACACGGAATGCACCGTCATCATATGCCCATTCATTGGCAACAGTAACCTGGAATGACATAGTACCACTAACAGTGGATGAAATGGTTCATAAACTCCGAGAGTTCGAAGACAATCTCACCCCTTCCATCATCTCAGCTGTGAAAAAACTGTCCCAGGACATCGAACAATTGAAGGACAATCTATCTGATTTATCCGGCTCCTCACGTGTACCAACACGCGTCTCAGCTATTAACAAAAGGCGTCCTATTGTTCAAGAGAGGAGATACAGGAGGTATACGCCACGGGGTACCCTATGGTTTTACCTGCTGGATCACGGAGAAGACATGACAAAGTGGGATGGAAAACCTACTTCAGCTTTGGAGGAACGGGTGAGTGAACTGAAGAGGGGAGCAAGGGCCAAGACTGATTGTCCCATGAGAGCTACGGCTTCAGTCTCTGGTGATCAGTTTCCCAGATGGAGTGGAAGAGCTGATTTTACTCCAGCTCCTGTGATAACGAAGAATAATCCCTTTCAACACGACTTAAGTGTCCAATGCTGTGACGACTGTTAGAGGGGCCCTGCCTCCAGCCAGGTGGAGGTAGGGGACAATCGGATTTACTGGACTGTGTGGATCAGATGGCCTGGCACATCAGTCCCACAGAAGTATAAGGCTCTAGTAGATACCGGTGCACAGTGTACCCTGATGCCATCAAGCTGTCAAGGGGTGGAACCCATCTATATTTCTGGAGTAACAGGAGGATCCCAAGAGTTGACTGTGCTGGAGGCTGAAATCAGCCTGACTGGGAGGGAATGGCAAAAGCACCCTATTGTGACTGGTCCAGAGGCTCCATGCATTCTCGGCATAGACTACCTCAAGAGAGGGTACTTCAAAGACCCAAAAGGGTACCGGTGGGCTTTTGGTATTGCTGCTTTGGAGACTGAGGAAATTGAGCAGCTGTCCACCTTGCCTGGTCTCTCAGAAGATCCCTCTGCTGTGGGGTTGCTGAAAGTTGAAGAACAACAAGTGCCAATTGCGACCACAACAGTGCACCGGCGGCAATATTGCACCAACCGAGACTCCCTGATTCCCATCCATCAGCTGATCCGTAGACTGGAGAGTCAGGGGGTGATCAGCAGGACCCGCTCACCCTTCAATAGCCCCATATGGCCAGTGCGAAAGTCTAATGGAGAATGGAGACTAACAGTAGACTATCGTGGCCTGAATGAAGTCACACCACCATTGAGTGCTGCCGTACCGGACATGCTAGAACTTCAGTATGAACTAGAGTCAAAGGCAGCCAAGTGGTATGCCACGATTGATATTGCCAATGCATTTTTCTCAATCCCTTTGGCAGCAGAGTGCAGGCCACAGTTTGCTTTTACTTGGAGGGGTGTCCAGTTCACTTGGAACCGACTGCCCCAGGGGTGGAAACACAGCCCTACCATTTGCCATGGACTGATCCAGAATGCACTGGAACAGGGGCAAGCTCCAGAACACCTGCAATACATTGATGACATTATTGTGTGGGGCGATACAGCGGAAGAAGTCTTTGAGAAAGGGAGGAAAATAATCCAAATCCTGCTGAAAGCCGGTTTTGCCATAAAACGGAGTAAGGTCAAGGGACCTGCACAGGAGATTCAATTTTTGGGAATAAAATAGCAAGATGGATGTAGACAGATCCCCACAGATGTGATCAACAAGATAATAGCAATGTCTCCACCAACTAATAGGAAAGAAACGCAAGCTTTCTTGGGTGCAGTGGGGTTCTGGAGAATGCACATCCCAAATTACAGTTTGATTGTAAGCCCTCTCTATCATGTGACCCGGAAGAAGAATGATTTTAAATGGGGCCCTGAGCAGCAACAAGCCTTTGAGCAAATTAAACGCGAGATAGTTCATGCAGTAGCCCTTGGACCAGTCCGGACCGGACCAGATGTAAAAAATGTACTGTACACTGCAGCTGGGGAGAACGGTCCTACCTGGAGCCTCTGGCAGAAAGCTCCAGGGGAGACTCGAGGTCGACCCCTCGGCTTTTGGAGTCGGGGATATAAAGGATCTGAGGCCAGCTATACCCCAACTGAGAAAGAGATACTGGCAGCCTATGAAGGGGTTCGAGCTGCTTCGGAAGTGATTGGCACTGAAGCACAGCTCCTTCTGGCACCCCGGCTGCCCGTGCTGGGCTGGATGTTCAAAGGCAGGGTCTCCTCTACACATCATGCAACCGATGCTACATGGAGTAAATGGGCTGCACTAATTACACAACGAACTCGAATAGGAAATCCCAGTCGTCCAGGCATTCTAGAAGTCATCATGGACTGGCCAGAGGGCAAAGATTTCGGAATGTCACCAGAGGAGGAGGTGATGCGCGCTGAAGAGGCCCCACCATATAATAAACTGTCAGAAAGTGAAAAGCAGTATGCCTTGTTTACTGATGGCTCTTGCCGTATTGTGGGAAAGCATCGGAGATGGAAGGCAGCTGTATGGAGTCCTGGACGACAAGTTGCAGAAACTGCTGACGGAGAGGGTGAATCGAGTCAGTTTGCCGAGGTGAAAGCCATCCAGCTGGCCCTGGACATTGCTGAACGAGAAAAGTGGCCAGTACTTTATCTCTATACTGACTCATGGATGGTGGCAAATGCCCTGTGGGGGTGGTTGAAGCAGTGGAAGCAGAGCAACTGGCAACGCAGAGGTAAACCCATCTGGGCTGCTGCACTGTGGAAAGATATTGCTGCCAGGGTGCAGAACCTGGTGGTGAAGGTACGTCATGTAGATGCCCATGTACCCAAGAGTCGGGCCACTGAGGAACACCAGAACAACCAACAAGTGGATAAAGCGGCTAAGATTGAAGTGGCTCAGATGGACTTAGATTGGCAACATAAAGGTGAATTATTTTTGGCCCGGTGGGCCCATGACACTTCAGGCCATCAGGGCAGAGATGCAACATATAGATGGGCCCGTGACCGAGGGGTGGACTTAACAATGGACACTATTGCCCAGGTTATTCATGAGTGTGAAACATGTGCTGCAATTAAACAAGCCAAGCGGTTAAAGCCTCTTTGGTATGGAGGACGATGGTTGAAGTATAAATATGGGGAGGCCTGGCAGATTGACTATATCACACTGCCACCAACCCGCCAAGGCAAGCGCCATGTGCTTACCATGGTGGAAGCAACCACCGGGTGGCTGGAAACATACGCCGTGCCCCATGCCACTGCCCGGAACACCATCCTGGGCCTTGAGAAACAGATTTTGTGGCGACACGGCACCCCAGAGAGAATTGAGTCAGACAATGGGACTCATTTCCGGAATAACCTTATAGATATTTGGGCCAAAGAGCATGGCATTGAGTGGGTATATCACATCCCCTACCATGCACCAGCCTCTGGGAAAATCGAACGGTACAATGGGCTGTTAAAAACTACACTGAGAGCAATGGGTGGGGGAACTTTCAAGCATTGGGATACACACTTACCAAAGGCCACCTGGTTGGTCAACACCAGAGGATCTGCCAACAGGGCTGGCCCAGCCCGGTCAGAACTGTTACATATTGTAGAGGGGGACAAAGTTCCCGTGGTGCATATGAAGAATTTGCTGGGGAAGACAGTCTGGGTAATTCCTGCTTCAGGTAAAGGCAAACCCACTCATGGGATTGCTTTTGCTCAGGGACCTGGATATACTTGGTGGGTAATGCGGGAAGATGGGGAAGTCCGATGTATACCTCAAGGGGATTTGATTTTAGGGGAAAACAGCCAGTGAACTCAATTGTATGCTGTTGCCTGCTGTGTAATGCTTTTATAGCCCATCAACTAGATGTCTCCAGGTCACCAGCGACTGGCCCTGACTTCCCTCCAGCCATCATCCCAACAGAGAATGAACTTTGAACATCATGGACCGAATGGACTCGGCAGCATTATAGGGATTGGTCCGTGCACTAAGATAAGAGTGCACTGAGATAAGAGTGATGGTATATTGAAAATGTGGGATCTGAGCATGACGTGAATGGTATGGAATAAGGGGTGGATAATGTCCTGGGTTCAGCAGTAGCAGTCATTTTTCTCCTCCTTGGTAGCTGGTGTAGTGCAGTGTTTTGACTTTCAGCTCGGGAACAGAGCTGATAACAAGCGATGTTTTGGTTTGGCCAAGGACTCTGTGAGGCTCATGCTCTGCCAGGGAGGAGGGGGAGCCAGGAGGAAGCAGAGACAGGACACCTGACCCAAACTGACCAAAGAGGTATTCCATACCACAGCACGTCATGGCCAGGATGTAACTGGGAGGTAGCCGGAAGGGCTGGGAGACTGCAGGGTTGGAGGAGGTATCGGTCGGAGCTTGGTCGGGCTTGGGGGGCGAGTTATCGGTCGGCTGGTGGTGAGATGATGTATTCTCTTCCCTTGTTATTTCCTTTATCATCGTTATCATTGGTGGTAGCAGTAGTGATTTGTGTTATACCTTAGTTACTAAACTGTTCTTATCTCAACCTGTGGGAGTTGCATTCTTTTCAATTCTCCTCTCCGTCCCTCCGAGAGCAGGGGGAGGGCAAGAAAGGGGGGGAAGTGAGCGAACGAGTTACCTGACTGGGTTTAAACCACGACAGAAGGTCATCTGAATGATGGAGTTCAGGACACCCCCAATATAGCACCCAACCACCAGCCCCACACATAACCTCCGAGTCATGAGCTAGCTACAGTGGAATGGACTGCTCTGTGGCCATCTGCTCCAAGCTTGCCCTCTTACACAGCCCAAGGAAGAGGAAGCCCCTTCTGAAGTGAGAGCATCCCAGCTTCCCCAAACACCTCTGAGCAGATTCATTTGTATCACTCAATCCCATTTTGGTACCTACAGTTTGATGAGACCAATGGCTACAGCACCAGAGAGGGATCGATGTGACACAAACCAAGCCACTATTTCAGGGCCAGTGGCTAGGTTCATCTGTCCTTGTGAGTTTTCTCGTCTCTTATTTTCCAAGGTTCCTTAAACA